>NW_011889045.1:530205-549219 GCF_000151845.1 Pteropus vampyrus
GCCACAGCGTCTCCACGGCGGACCTTGGCAAAGCAAGCTGGACACGCCCTCCCTGGGGCACGATCCCCTTGGCTGAGCTGGGAAGCATTTTCCGACGGAATTCTGGGCACAGCGCGTCCTCTCTGCCGGGGACAGAAGAAATCGCACATCTGGCGTCTTCCCCAAACTCTGCATTTTATCTCCCTCTACTTCTCTCTTCCCCCAAAAGCTAGTTTCGGGAGGAAATTAACAGTACTGTCCCGGTGACACTAACGCTTACATCGGAACGTTTGGACGAGGGGCCCCTCTCCGGAGTGGGGACCGTGCTGAGTGAGACACAGCACTGGCACACGCACCTGTGCAGGGGCGCAGCCCAGAGGCAATCAGCTCCCGCAAACGCACGCGCCGTCTGCACAAAAACACCAAGAGGAAAAAGAGAACCCACTTCTGGTGTGTGTGTGTGTGTGTGTGCGCGCGCGCGCAACTTCAGTTAGGTACGTACATTAAGCTAGAAAATGGCAGCATGAAGAAACGTCTATCTTTTCATTAGCTAGTAGATCTAAAAAACAATAAAATAACAGTTCAAATGACATTAGAGCAAAGATAAGTGTAATTGAAAAGAATTCCTTGTTGGTTTTTTCCAAGCTTTACACTTGGAAAATGTTGACGCATTCCCCAGTTACGCCATTAACTTATAAATATTTTTGGTTACCGTTTGAAAGTTTAAAATTAAGTAGTGTAATCATGAATTTTCCTGCTAATTGTTCAGAGGTGGTACCTAGCTATTATGTTGTCACCCACCACCCATTCCTGTTTCAAACTATCTCCGTTTGTGTTAAATATTTTGAAGTTCTACTTCTATAATGACAATATATACTGAATTTAAAAATAACTCAGTGCTAAGTGAGAATAACATTTATTTTGTGTTTACTCTGCACTGAGAATTCAAACTGTCATTAAAACCGAGCATGAATTACTTAAGCACCGAACTGTTTTCTAGTCAGAAAGTGAATGTATTCCACTGCAAATTATGTGTCCGCAAAACAGAGACTAAAAATACATCACCTTAAATAAAAAGAGAAATAATTTCATTAAGTACAGGAAAACATTAGGGACATAATAGAGGAAATCTCGCTAAACTAGGAATTAGGATATTTGGGTTCTGTTTCAGGTGCTTTATTGGTCTTCTGCATAACCTTGAGTGAAGTCACTGCTTGTCTAAGACTCATTTTTTGGGAGTAAAACAGAGACAAAACATATCATTGTCCTGAAATTATGCTAGGAGTCGTGTCAATGTAAAATGAGGAGACAGATATTAACATGTTTTCAAATTAATAAGTCAACTCAAATATAAAAATGCAAATGCTTTTAGAATACATAATAAATAGATGGAGGGAAAAACCTTTAATAGTAACATGCATGCAGAAATTACATCCTAATATAATATTCATAACCACAAAATACTGCCAGGATACTTTTTTCTGATTAAAAAAAGTTTCCTTCCAATATTATAACGGCTTTTAATCTAAGTTGCCACTATGTTAAGCTTACTTTTTAAAACGCCTTAGAGTAAGAAGAGAGGGTTGTCCCACGTCCACTTTGATAGTTTTGTGTAGTCACAGTTCATACACAGAATGTTAGTAAGTTCTCACTCAGCATCTCTCTAGAAATATCAAATGCTAGTATTAGTCAATCGAGAGAGGAATTTGCGATCTTCTACGCTCCCAAGACCACGTCTGGCAATGTGTTTGCAGAAAGTTGAATGTCCATGTAGCTCAGATGCAGGAGGCTGACCTATACGATGGTGGATCTGACATCCCAGCGAGAAACTATACGATAGTGTGGCCGAGCTTACCCTGGCTTCTTGCAGATACGCAGCATCTCTGCTTGTGGGAGAAGCCTTAAATGCTGGTTGCGATAGGCAGCTTTAAAAACCCTTAAGTATCTTCTTTTTAAATTCCTTGGTGCCATATTTAGCTATAATTTTCAAAACACATCCTAACAGATTCATTATTCAATTTCTCAATTATTAAAGGCATTGGTCACACAGATCTTTCACCTATGAATCTATCTTGTATAGGGTTTCTTTCATTCGAAAGTATGTGTGAAATTTACAACCTTCAAAACATCAAAACTGGCATTCTCATTAAAAACAGTCTCCAGATCATAGATCCAATCGTTAAGTTACAAAATATATTCTGGGGATACATTTTCACTTAACAAGTCAAAACTATGTGTGAGGCACCTAATATGCACACAGCCCGAGAAGCTTTGATTCTAGAAGCTCGCAGCTAACACTTGCTAACTCATGACTTTTCGTTGGCTGTGTCAGGCCTGGGCGTGGTGGCAGCCCCATGTTTAAAATGATGAGGAAGCCAAAACTCCACCGCGTTGCTGTTATTACGATGGAGATGAGCAAATAATGGCCATAAAAGACCAGCCTGGTGGTTCGCATGTCACAAACCACTGGTGCTTCCTGTGTGCGACCCCTTCCCCCGGCAGCGAGGACTGTAGCAGAGCTCGCTGCCCCTCAGGGAGCTTCAGTTCCGCCTGGGGAGGCAAACCCACAGGAGACGATACAGCGCTAAGTGCCACCTTATGGAAACAGCTATTGAAACGGCAGGATTCCTAAAGCGTCGGTAAGTTTGGTCAGTGACTTCATGAAACTCTTGCTTTTCCTGCGTGTGTTTTTTTTTTTGTTTGTTTTGTTTTCTGATGACTGTGCTATCGGCTAGCTCTACGAATCTTATGTCCTGTTGTACCTTTTCTCATTCTAAATGAATATTCGCTTTTACGATCATGGCTTAGCATTTTCTTTTCCTGCAAAGAGCCCCCCGCCCCATCCTCGCTCAGGGCTGTATCATCGAGCTTTCCAGCTTCCCACCGCTTTGCTTCGGGAGTTGGTGTCAGCGTTGAAGCCCACGTCCCAGCTCGGTCCCTCGCTGGGCCTGGAATGATGGGCCGGTCATTGAACCACCACGGCTTCCCGCGGGCTGCGCGTTTCCCGCTAGACACAGATGGATAACGTTGGGAGGTAGGGTGAGGACGGTGAGGACTATTTACGCTGAGCGCTGAGCGCGGCGACAGACTATAGGGTTCAACTAGTGGAAAGGTCTCCAGCTCCGAAGGGGCCAGAGCTAGGCAGCCGCCCGGAGGGGCCCTGTGGGACCCACTCGTCTCCACGGCAGGAGATCACCCATAGCTGCTGGGTAAATTTGCTCTGGGCAGGGGTGGGGTGTGTGGAGTCGGCTAACATTTTGCTGGACGAGGAAACATTTCTCAGTGCTTCTTTGGCTGATATCCAACGTCCGATCCCGTGGAAATGTTACTTTTAGGACTTAATCCATTTAATAAGGTGCTCTCGCCCCGTGTGAGTCTTCAATTCTGCTGCCAAAACACTGATCTCATACTCGTCCTTCTTTCTTTAGCCAAGATGCTTAGGAAATATTTGCTAATGAATGAACTGCATCCCTTCCCAGCCATCTATGAGACTGATGTATCTTTCCTCATAGGACTGTCCACTAATCAAAGAGAAACGAGTGTCTGAGACCATGTGACAATTGCACATCTCACTGGAAAGTGACAAACTGGCATTCTTGTTTTGTACATGGGCTCTGATCTTTGCTAAGATGGGTCTATGTCCGAAAGACGCAAGCGCGTAGTGGGCTGTTAGTCATTGGGGTTGGGAAGGATCCGGGATTAAATATTCACAATGATGACTGGAGGCTTGGTAAGGCCTCACCGCACGGCGAGCTGGCCCTGCCCCCGACACCTCCCTGGCGTTCCCTGTGCCACGGCGTTCGTTGGCACCCATCTGGCGAGCCTCTTTCCAAGCCGAATTTCCACACCATCTAGTGGACGCAGACGGACATATACCTACATACCTTATAGAAAACATTGCTGCGCCAAATGGAGGTTTAAACACAAGTAAATTAAAGCAGAACACAGTCTCTACGGGAAATTATATTTTGGAAAAGCACAGCCTCAGGTAGGGAAGTAAGTATTGATTAAAGACAAGCTTCTAAAGACAGAAGTTGCGAACATGTGGACTTGGGAGAAGTTGCGGCTGTCCAGTTCTATGAACTAACCTAAGAAAGATGTGATTTTGCAATTCCTGGTCCCACTAAAAACTGTTTCTACACGTGCTACAAGTCTGTCGAAGCTTCCGAACGTCTTACACTCAGATCCTCACGCTGTGCGCGCAGTGTTAAGAGCAGGTGTGCTCTGTACGTGCAGGTGTGTGGACGCCTAGATGCATCCACCTGTTCCAGTCAATCTTCACGCTCTGCGGCAGCGCAAGTCTGGAGGACGTCCATGGCAGCTGGCCGGCCCCGGCCCCACCCCGCCGCGGGCGCAGGGCCAGCCCACCCCGGTGACTTCCATCAGAGCTGGCGCGGCTGGATGCCACGCAGGAGTCGGGACTGGCCTGCAGCCTCCATGTCTTTCCATCGGACATGCCCCATATTTTCGACTGGTGTGGACTAATTTGTCTTTTATTTCAGATTTTTTTTATTGGAGATTGTTTCTAAGAGCACCTCTCCGATAGAGCGTATGTTCTTCTTCTTCTTTTTTTTTTTTAAAATGCCTTGAGGAGCAAATGCTTTTAAAAGGTTATTAAGTCCTTTGCACGGCAGTTTTGTTTAATGGCATGAGTTTGCCAGCACCTGGCTTCGTGCAGGATGACGCGAGTGCTGAGGACGACGTGGTGGCTTTCTTCTCAGTAATATTTTCAGGTTTGCGCTCTAAAAGTATTTTAATAAGAGATGATTCTTAAAATGAAATTGACTCTCGTATTCAAATCTGAAAGTGAATACAGTACTGAGATTATAACAGGAGCTACTTCGTGGCGAGAAAATTACTTTATATATAGTAAAGAAACCTTAAATATAAGACTTTTTTTTTTTAATCAACTCCACATAAAACTTGCGTTTGAAGCTGGAAAGATAAGTGTTCATTTACTGTTTGATTGAAATATTTCTCAACCTAAATTATAAGAAATGTCTCTTCAAATGGTTTCTGAAACAGCTTTACAGTTTTAGGCATGGCATGTTTTTTAAAAATATTGAAGATAGGTATGTCTTGAAATCTATAATTAAAAATATTTGAATAATATCTCTATAAATTTAGATTCGTTTAGACCGGTTCTCTTAGAACTGGCTGCTGGAAAATGCCGGCAACTTTATTTCTGGCCTATTAGTAAAATGACAGCACTAACTCATTCTATTTAAAAATAAAACGGAATATGCTCTGATCTAAGTGAATCCACAAACAGTACAGCTTGTTCACAACTTAAGGATTTCGAAAGTCACTACATCAGATCATGACACTATCTTAAATGATACGCCTGTTTTGTTTTTCAAATGTTCAGAATTTCCAGCTGATCATCCCCTGAGCAAGCACTTTTGCTCATCCAAAAAGGGGCTCTCTAGAGTTCTGGAACCTTTCGAGAGCCTTCGCACACCCCCCATCCCCGCACGAAGTCCTGTCACACAGAACAGCCTTGAGCCTGACTAGACTTCTGTCCCCCGTTCTCCAGAACCTGGGTAGCTTCCTCGCCCCTGCCGCCGCCCCACTGAATTCTCCAGACTCCTGAAGATGAGCTTCTGCCCCACCCCTCCCCCACCCCGAAGGCCCCTTCGCCTTCCGGAGGCAACAGGAGCCCTCCCTGCGGGCAACGTCCCCACAGGCCGCTTCCAGCAGCGCCTGCTGAGTCCACGCCACGCTCCCTGGGGGTACCCCCTCTTCATCCTTTCCAGACTCGTTCCCCGAAATCCCCAGATCTGAACCCAGTGTCGTCAGACTTGGCAAGACACCCGTTCAACTGTATTTCATCTGGTATTTTCCAATCATTTCATTTTTTGGTCTAACGTTTATTAAAATCCCACGTGCAAGTTTTGCATGAAACACAGTCACGTAAAAATTGTCCCAGGGGAGAGAGGTGTGTGTCTTTCAGTGACAGAAAATACAGAGATGGGGAGAAAGGGGGAAAGAGGCTGGGAAAGGCGATGTGACTCTCATTAAATATAAAAATTTTTAAAGCGATTGAGTTTTAGCTAGTATTAAGATATGAATTTATGTTGAATTCATGGTTAATATTTATACCATGTATATGACTTACGTTCACATTGTATTCGTAGAACTAATGTTATAGTTTATTTATGTTATGATGCTCATGTTTGAAATTCATTTGGGATATGTTTAATAATATTAAGATTAGTCTTGTTAAATAGCTCTTGACTTGAAAAGCTGTAAGAAGACAGACTACAGCTCACTGTCACAGCCATTAAGCTTTTCATGGTGACGGTAGGTCCCCGCTCCGTAGCAGGCTCTCTGGGAGGCAGTGGACATTTAATCCACCCACTGAATTCTTCCGAACAGCCTACGATGCCATTAATCTTATTATGATCTCCCCAGAAACCGAGGTGCAAAGGGCGAAGTGACTTGTCCAAGGCACAGTGGGAAGGAGTGAAGTCAGAGTTTGAGCGCAGGTGGCCCGTTCCAGAGCCCACGCGATCCGACCCTCGCCCCGCCCACTCCTCCGTCCGGTGACGGCTGGTGAAGCGTGTCGACCAGAAGAGAGGACCTGCCACCTCTGCGCTCACCGTCAATCAGTTCCCACCTGGAATGTCCTCTCACTTCTGGAAAGACGCAACGACACAATGTGTTTCACTCGGAGGGCTTCGATCTGTTAGTTATTCAAACTGGTGGTTTTGCACACGGTGAGAATCTTTAACTTGGAAAAGCAAAGTCAGAAGGGAATTAATAATAATTTTCATAATAGACTGAAGGAACATCACCTAATTTTAGACTCGATATTTTTTCTTGTTTCTCGATTTTCTTAGAGTAAAAGGGTTTTAAGTGTTGGTACCGGCCACCTACAAGCTGGCTAAGCACAAACGAGTGTCGTGCTCGAGTCCTTCATTTGTCATATGAGGATTTTAATACTCGTTGACATCAGCATCATTTGAAAGAGTAAAATAAGAATATGGCAAACACCTAGCCGGCGAACGAGTGATCATAACATAAATGCCACGGAACCATCGCGCGGATTCAGATTCTTCCTTGCGAAACATCGGTTGCTGATGACGATGACGATGATGATCAAAGACCCAAAGGTCTGTGCAACGCTGCGTGACCCCTCAGCGAGACCCGTGGCCCCCCTCCCCGGTCAGCGCCGCGAGGCAGGACGTGTCTGTCTCGCTTCTGCACGGCCACCCGGAGCGAGAACAATGCCGCGTGAAAGGGATGCTTCAGGCGCCTTTGACCGCCGCGGGCGACTGCGCAGGAAGGACCTGAGCCACAGCAGAGCGGCCGCGGGCCTCCCCTTAGCAGGGGCCACCCCAGGGTGGGGACGCCCGTGCCCACTGCAGTCAGTCCGAGTCGTACGCGCTCGGACCAGCACTTGGCTTCCCTCGGTTAGTATTCTGAGCCGCGCCTGATGTTCCAGTCGCCCGTCCTGCACACGGGCATGACAGTGGCCAGCGGGAGGGCGATTCGCTCAGACTGGTGCTGTTAGAACTGGCTGCTGGAAACAATGCCAGCGATTTTATTTCGGGTCTATTAGTAAAATGACAGCGCTAATCCATTTCACAGAGGAACCAAACAGCTGTCAGATGGCAGTGATCATCATCGTGCGCATATTACCATTTAGTTCTGCTGAGTGGAGCTTTTCTGCTGGCGCGGGTTCCATGCCATACCCTTTCCAAACGGGGCCAGTGGCTTCTGTGGAGCACTCGTCCTCAGAGAGGACCATGAAAGCCATACCAACTATTCACCGTTGGGCCTCCCGTTGTTAATTCACACACCTGAAATGACAGCGTTTAGAGAAATAGAAGTGACGAATAGATGTTCTATGACAGTTATCCCTGAAACTCAATTTTTTTTCTCCAGCTACAGAAGAATTGTATTTCAGCGGCCGCATTGTGGTAATAAACCTCCTACTAAGCGCTCTCTGGGCGTTGATGAGATGGAAAGAGGGACTTCGGTTTGCGGATACGCATTTTATCCCGAGAAATTTAAGGAGTCCCTTTGGGGTTGACATGAAGGAACGATGCCTGTACGCAGGGGCTTCTGAAGGACAAACACGCAAAAAAGGAGACTTGAGACTCCAGGAGCGGGCGCACGCCAGGAAGCAGAGACACTTACCAGCCACGTCTTGCACAAAAATTCCCAAGATCAGCGTTTTACGCAGGCTCCGTGTACAAGTAACGGCAGAGAACGTGTTGATCGCCGACGGAAAAATAGTTCAGTTTCCTGACATTCTCGAGTCACCTGGCGGGTGACTCGGGAGACTGACAGGTGTCTTCTCAGTTACAGTAAACTAAGTCGACCGGCCACCGAAGGCGGCCCTCTTGAGTCCTCTTGCTTCGTCTACAGTGCATTGAGAGGATGAGGTAAATAACAACGCTGGACTGACACAGAAGGAAAACTCACTGGCTGCAAAGCAAGGGTCCCAGGCAATAGCCGCCTACCTTTGTCAATAAAGTTTTATTGGAACACAGCCACGTGCATTCGCGTTAAGCACTGACTAAGGGCACTGAGTCCTTGTGGCAGAGACTAGACGAATGCGGAGCCAAAAACAGTTACCGCCTGGCCCTTGACCGAGGAAATGGTCAGTTCTCTTTAGAGACACTGCACCTGAATGCCAGCTCTGACCTGCCACTGGATGTCAAAGCCGAGTAAGGTAATTAGGAAATTACCTTACGTCTTGGGCTAAGTCTATACAAATAAAGTTCCTGCTTATAAAGTTTGAAGGATTAGAAGGTTAACGTATAAGAGTCTTTTATTATTTTCAAATATTAATGTGACTCTGGCTTAATGGGCTACGTGGCATTTCGTATCGAATTTGTTGAAAACTGAAAGAATTAAATGTCGCTAAAATAATACCTAAATTATAAAAACATCGATCTATGTTGTTAGAATGTGATGTTGTATTTCGTTGCAATGTATTCCATTATGCTCATTGTTAAATTGAGAGCGTGAATTGTTATTATTTCATGAAGTAGTTTACAAATGAAAGGACACCTCACTTGATTCGGGGAGAACTCCCGTAACAAGTACACTGCATAAAGATTTCGCTAGCTAGCTCCCGCGACTTGGTGAACTTAAATAACACAACAATAATTTGTTCTCACTACACGCCGATACAAAGCCAGAGCTGTTCTCATGATTCATGCATCTGAGCTTTCCTTCCAAAAAAAGTCAAGTAAATATGTCAATTATAATACACACGTCAGAACTGTGGCATGTGGGAAGGTTTTGAGCAACTGGAAAATCTTAAAAAGTGAAAAATAAGATGTGGAATTCTGAAACCCCATTTTTCTGAGTGAAGATGGATTAACACATCCAGAGCCAAAATGTGTTCAGGATCTTACTGCACAAACTCTCCTATTTGTCACCCCCTACACCAGGCAGAATTCAGGAGAAAACCGAAATGTCCCCACACACCAGCTGTCCGCTCGCTCACCCTCCTCTCCTTCCCCAATGTGGCTTTCCATTCCATTAGTCTAATATTTAAAAACATATTTTAGGAAAAAAAAATATGCTTGGTTGAAATACAAAATTAAATCTTAGAAGATATAGGTGATTAAAATGGCATCTTGAGCTTAATCAGATGCATAGGAATTAACGTTGTAAGTTGAGAAGCCTCAAGGCACTCTTTTTTCATTAAATGGTATTTTATCCCCCCGAAGATATGAAGGGAATCTAAGGTTATATTTTGAGAGAAGAAATGTTTTCTTAGGGATGTCTGTGAGGAAGCTTGTCACACAAACCAGGAGGCCATCTAGAAAGGGCAGGCTGCCCTCCACGGTCACAGGCGGGCGCGTCAGCGGCACGGGCTCGCCACTGTCCATTTTTAGAGAAAGGATTTGGGAGAATACGAGTAAATACAAAGAATGTTAATTTTCCGTATGTGACATCTGTCTCATTGTTTTGATCAACGCTTAGACACCCTGAAGATATTTGATAGCCAGGTTTAACGTTACTCTGATTAGCACCGAAGAATGAGTGAAATGAGTAATTAAAAGGGTAAGAAATGACTGATTACAGAAAATGAACAAACTCGTAGTGCAAGTTTGTATGAGGCCTTTTCAAGTGAATCGATGCCTCATTTTGTCGAAACTACGAATAAACAAACGCAGAATCGACCTTCTCTCGGAATATGGATCCTAGCGCACCGCCGTCATACCCGTTATTCGGAAGAGATTGTAGACTGCCATTTCTGCCTACCTTGAAAGAAAACAACACAGAAGAAGAAAGAAACTACCTACTAAGTTTCAAAAGTTTTGAGATTAACGTACCCTTTGAAAAATAAGCTTAGATTTAGCAACGGGGATGACCCACGAGTCAGTGAGTCATTCCGATGACAGCAAGATTGTCAGAAAAAGTAAATTTACATGTAAATGTAATTTAAAATATTGAAGTGCAGTCAGAAGCGAAAATGAATTCCGAATCTCCCGCAGACTGACTTAAGAACTCTGCAGATGAGCGAATATCTGCGTCTTGTTTTTACCATTTCGACGCACGTTGTTGAAAGCTGCACTCTGATGCGTGGGTACAGATCGGCCACACTTAATGCGACACACACTATCTTTCAGAAAAGGACTTGAAGGAGAGAGGTATTGCTCTAATTATCTCCAAAACGAAAATGATGTTAATTTATCTGTCGCATTGGAATGTGAATCGGTCTTATTCGTTTCCGTCGTTCTTGGACCCTTTACCTTTTATCATTTTATGCCCGTGTTTTTGCACAATCCCAATTATCCTCATTTTCTCACGTCTTCTCCTTGTACTGCCTCAGACTAACCACGGATCTATAACCAGGAACACCTAGAAAAATGTCACTTCACCTTTCCTCCGTGATCTCTATCCTACATCCTTATTTCAGAATAAAGAATGAACAAATCGAAAACTAGAGAACAGCATAAATGCCTATCGACGTGAGTTGAGATTTGAAGAAAAATTGAAGTCACCCTAATTAGAATGTGCGACTTGCCGGTGTGTCACAAAACCAGAGTGCCACTCACCACTCTAGCAGGGAGGAATCTGTGGTTTTCATTCTCACTTAGAAAAACATAGAATCATCAGCGTTTGGGGGATTAGTTTTAACTTCGTAAAAAAGACAAACAGACAGAACGTATAGAGAAGGTGGGCCAGAGGCAGACGCAGGTGACCGTAGAGGAAGATGACAAAATGAGAGAGACACATGAAGTAAAGACGAGTTTTAGACAACTCTCAGTGTGGAAAGCGCAGTCACTCACTGCTCACACCGAGGTCCCGTCCTATGCCAGTACTGCAGGGCTGAAGGAGTAAATTAAGTGTTATATACCAGGTATTGAGCCAAACGGTTTAAACAACCGATCTTCTGGAAGTGTCCTAATAACTGGGAGGTAGGTACCAGTCATTCCTCATTTTACAATGAGGAATGTGATGCACTACACCCTTAAGTAACTTGTCCAGGGATCACACTCATAGCGATGGGAAAACTGGATGAACCAGACCTCAGAATCACGCCCTTATTCACATGCAAATATTTCATTTTCCCTAACATTTTCATTTCTAATACCCACATGGTAGATAACCGAGGCTCCGTGGTGTTTAAATGGACAGAGAGGTCATCTAATTTCTAGTATATCGTGTTAACTCAATATCAGTGAGAGAGAGAGAGAGAGAGGGAGAGAGAGAGAGAGAGAGAGGCTATTTAAAAATAAATCAATCTCATTATTTTTGCTTATAAGCTTGGAGCAATTGGCCTATGACACGAGATAAAAAATCTTCGGAGGTAAGTGGGTACAAAGGATAAAACTTAAATTATGGTCAAGAGGGGATATATTAAGAAATACAAGTACAGTCACCTGGTTTGGGGATAGTCAATAAAGGCAAATATTAACCAATCTTTATTTTGTAACTCAATCATGATTTTGAAGATGTCGTTTCTCTGGAATTAACAAGCCTTCTACTATGTTCATTTTCGGTAGGATACTGTATCTGTGAGTAGACTTCTAGTGAGTACACACAGTTTTCTGTTCTTTTCAGCTGTAGTGCTGACTTTAGAAGCCATTACCAGCCATTCGAAATCAATTTTGAAAGACTTTTCATTGTCTGATTCCACTTGGCATTCAATTTCCAGGCACAAGCCAGAGATCCATTTAAAAATATTAATTTCTGCATCATCTTCAGACATTTCTTTTTTTTTTTTACGATGCTCATTATTTGATTTTTTTTACATGCTCACTGCGACTAGCTAAATAACGCAACTGTAGAAGACTCATCAGCCACCCTGGGCATTTCACGTCACTGTGCAATGCACGCGAACGGTTCTGGTTTCACCCTCGGCTCCCGTGAACAGGTATATGACGTACACACGTGTGGGCACCTCGCACACGGATGCACATGCATGCATGTGCCTGTATCCTCTGACGCGTGTGACTTTAGAACAGATTTTGACTATGATGGGATCAACTGTACCTTTCCACTCCATGTGTCACGGACACCCGCTTCGGTCAACACACCCAGGACTAATGCTAAGTCTGCTTAATGATATTAGCACTTTGAAGAAAATGTTTTCTTATGCCGAGACTTGAAGGAAAATTGTTCACAGAGATATAACAGGTGTGCGCGCCTGTGTGGGCCTCTGTGTGTGTGTGTGTGTGTGTGTGTGTGTGTGCACATGTTGGTGTGTCGGCCTGTGCCAGTACAGAAGTCTGACTCCGCACCTGTCAACAGGCCCCGCAGTAGAGTGCATCACCTTAATGACTCCACAGCGAGCTGCCCCCACAGAATCAGAAGCCACATTTTCTGCCACGCAGAAAGCAGACTCATCTCTCTGGGGGAAACGCACATTAATTAAGTTCACAGAACCAATATAAAAAATCAAAATGCCAAATGAATAAATCACGACTCTCAGAAACCAGAACATTTAAACTGATATGATGGTCTCTTTTTTTCCGTCCTAGGCCTGTATGTGAAGCCCCCATAACCCGGGGGCTGCTCGCTCACAGTAGAAATCAAAACAGAAATCAGAAATAACGTGACAGAAATCAGACATGCCTCGGAGGAGCAGAGCTCATGTCGGCCGTGGACAAAAGTTGTTCCAGCCTCTTTCTTGTTAGGGGACTCTTGGGAACTTGATGAAGTCTGTGAAGCATCTGCCCTCCCTCAAAAAAAATGCACACACATACAGAACCACGCACGTGATTTCACAGCTTCATAGAAACTGAGGTTATCTAGCACCCCAGACTAAGGAAATCGGGTGGCAGAGGAGGGGTGGCCCAGCCCTATGGCCAAGGAAGGACCTCTGCTCCCCACAGGGCACCCGCCACAGTGACGCTGGCCGATGGACTGAAGGGCCACCGCGTGCCCCTCGCTTCCGGGCTCAGCTGGACCAGACGGGGCTCTGCCCTGGCTCCTCTCCCTTTTATGCTCCCACGGGAAGTACAGTCACCACAGGTCCCTAACAAACCCCGCTGGCTCGGCTCCTCCCTTTAGGCGGCTCTGTCTGTCTCTGCCCTGACCTGTCATCTGACCTCCTCAGGGCCAGCCTTTCAGAAATCAGCCGTTTCTCTCCTGCGTCTGGGATTTTGGAGATGTTTGCGTTGCGTTACTAACAGCAATAATTGTTTTCAAGAGTCATTTTAAAACTTTTATTAGTAGCTCTAATGCACCTACTGTTGAAAATCTGCAAATTGAGGACAAAAGTAGATTCCAGGCTCTGCAACTGAGCCTTGCGAAGGGCCGACATGGGGGCCACAGCTCTGCTCGCTGCAGGAAAGAAAGTCTGTCCTCGCCGAAAGGTGGTCCTTACCTGGGCTTGCCCACCTAGACCCCCTCGACAGTCAGAGAAAGTCATTCTAGAAGTTTCCCCCATCTCGGCTTTGGCAATTGTTATAAGTCCAAGCTGAGGTGACGCGTGACTCACGGACGGCTGATGGCTGCCCGTGTGCTGTCACATCCCCCGGTGAAGGTTCGACCCCTGCCAGGTGGGTCCCTGGGGTCCACGCTTTAATTCAAGCTGAGATTGGCTGATCACGCCCACGGAGAGAGAAACCAGCGCTGACCGTCTAAATAAAGCTTGGGGCTTGAAGGGCCATAATCCGGCTGCTCTTCTTTGGACCCAGATCCATGTGTTAAAGGCCAGACGCCTCGGGCCGGGAACTTGGGGCGGTGAGACCCGGGGGGAGAGGCAGAGAGCGCCCCGGGCCGGAGGCCTGTGCGGGGACCGAGACTCGGCCCTCGCTGCTGACCAGCTGAGCGTGGCATGAAACTGAGCCACGGGCTTCCGGAGGCTCCGCGTGTGACGCGTGGGCCCAGCGCAGTTCCGCTGTGACAGGTTCAGCAATGGCCTGTCCGCGGCCTGCTGGTTTGGAGGAGGCGGCTGCGTACGCGACGCTTCGCATCCTTCCAGGTTTGGAGGGAAAGAACCGGGAGCGAGGGGGACAGGCACTGGGAACCGTTCGGTCCCGATTGTCTCCCTCCCCTCTGCGTGCACCGCAGACACTGCCCCCGAGAGCGAAAAGCCCAGAGCTGTGACAAAGCCCAGAGCTGTGACAACACCACGACTCCGGGGCAGGGGCCACAGAAACGCCACAGAGGCCGGCGTTCTCCTCCGGCTGTCCCAGAGGGCGGGTGGCCTCCGAACTCCGCGGTGGGGCGCAGGGCCCCTGTGTCCTCTGAGGACCGGGGTGCTCTGGGTCCCCGCTCCGCTCCCCTCTATCCCTTTCTGTCCCTATTGCTTGGCACTGGGTCTCTCAGTTAACGTTCACGAATAAATGAGAGAAAGAACGGATGAGAACGGCCGTGCGTTCGTTTACAGACCCCAAGCGACGCTAGGTGTATGTATCTGCATACGTGTATGTACGCGCATGCGAATGCAAGTGTCTGTGTGCGCACACACGCACACGTGTGCATGCACGTACGAGCGTGGATCTGCATGGGTGCGTATACACACATAAACTGACGTACGCGCGAGGCTACGTAGCGAGTGGGTAAGAATGATGACTTCTGGAAACGGGCAGACATGTTTCATTTCTTCTCTTACCACTTAGCGGTGTGAGATGTGACCACACTATACTGTAGGTCAGTCGCTTGTGTGCTCCATCCGATAACGTTACGGAATCTTACTGCGTTCATAGAAATCTTAGGGCGATTTTGGAGCAAAATGTGAATAAGAGTTTATACCATTGCAGACATCTTCCCCCCCCCTCCCTCCTTCTCTCTCTCTCTCTCTCTCTCTCTCTCTCTCTCCCCTTTACAACTATCTGTCATCCACAGAGACACAGATACTTTAGTAAGCAGAATATAATGATATGATCGATAGAATAAATAACTAGAAGATTACAAAAATATCTGAAAGAAAAGAACTCCTTTAGAAGAGCATTTTATAACCCAAGGGAGTCTCTTAAACCATCTTCATGGGCAATTGTTTTTCTCGTTCCAACTAATGAGCTGTTTTGTGTGAAACACAACTTTCTGTCACAAGCAAATTTTCGCTGTTTAGTAATGTTGAATTCCGCCTGGCTCTACTTCCCAGGATTTTCTCATCAAAACAGATCTCGACACTTTCAGAGTATTATACATTTCATGCAGAAAATTTAAGGCCAATATATTTAAAGATGGCTCATAAGACAGTTGAGATAAATGTTGAGTGTGTAAAATCAGTATTTTATGATCAAAATATTTGACTGTCTGTGGTTAAATTCTTTTCCCCTTTTTAACTACCGTGTCAGCCAGTGTTTTTAAAGAATTTTTAAAGAGAATCGATTCCTTTGTTTCTCAGCGGCTTTGCCCTAAGAATCTAACTTAAACTTCCGCCTCGCCAAACGATTATTGCAAAAGTGAATACCTGTGTCAAATATGCACGTGATTTTTATCTCAACTCCTTTAAAAAAAAAAAAAACTGCCACCCATTGGATGAAGCCTTCACCAATGGTTCAAGAAAATCTAGTTCCCCATCGACGAACTTGCCCTACGCTATTCGAGAAGTGTTCTATCCAAGAAAAGTATTGATTCTCGTGAATACACATTGGACTCATTATTTGACAGAGCTGGTGTTTTCTATCCAAATGTAAGTTGTGTTATACGCAAAAATTCTATTTCACACGACATAAGTGGATTGTAAGACATACAATAAATGTCAAAGAAAACTGGTTTCCCCTGCAAAAATATCTAAAAAGTCAACTTAAATGATGGTAAATAACTCATGCAATCAAATATTTTAAATATAACCAAGACATGAATTATTAAAAGTTAATGTATTAATTATTAAAGTTAACAAATAGTTTATGAAACATTTGAAATGATATTCAGGACAGAAATAAAGATGTGCATCAAAAGAAACATCAGTTAAAACGGATGAGGTTTCAGAACCAAAGTAACTGAAATTTGGAGTTGGAGAGTTTTCATCATATAATCACTAACGTTTCTAACATTTAGTTCACTTTTCACTAACAATAAAATGTATTAGGAAATAGACAAACTCCCTTTCAAGAAGTAAAAAAAAAAAAAAAAAATTATAAAGCACCAGAGTGGAATATTTTGGGGGCCAAAATATCTAGGTTAGTACATGTCACCCAACTGATCCATTCTTTATGTCCTCGAGCATAATGATAGCCATTCTTCTCATGCATGTTTGTTATGACATAATGCTTTTCATGAGTTGACATGCCACGTCAATTTTCTGACCTTCTGGGTAATTTTTTTCTTATAAACCCCATAAACAAAAATAAGTATTTGTTTTTCGTTATTGAGATCTTGATGAAAGAAGGTTAACAAATAGGAATATAGTAATAAATGCTATTTATGTACACAGCACTTCAATACTGGACATACATACAGGGATTTCAATAGCACCCCATTTTATTGTAAATTATGTGCAATCCAATATTTCTGTTATAAATTTACCAAAGAAAATTATGCAAATTCTTTGGTTTATCATGAATATTGTTCAATGACAGAACTAGCAAAACAAATATTACAAAATACCCTATTAAGTTAATAACTTCAATTTCGTTATTTATTCTGTATTTACGGGTTAAAATATATTGATTTCACCAATAATCTGTAAACTTACTAAGACCCTGAAGGGCTTCGCATTTCGAGAGTACTGTTAGAATGACATTTATAAACATTTCCATTTTATTTCCAGTAAACTCAATAACTGAAGACATTAAAGGATTCTAATTTATTGTTTCGATCTTATCATATAGCTTAATACTTCCATGTATGAGTAATAATTCATGTAAATGTTACCTATTTTAAAGTACCGCCAGAAAAATAAAAAGTTAAGTGCCCAGATCAAGTTTCTTACCAAGGTAATTATGTTTAGAAATGTTAGAAAGTTGGAAGATATTCTCCGATTCGAGCGAATTAATTTAAATAAAAAAATTAAATATCGATCTGGTCATATTAAATGAATCTTAATTTTAATTGGAAGAAAATAGTACTATATTAAGGATTAGAGAAACTTATATTTTAAAAAATGCTGATTTAGTATTTTCTGTATACATTAGATTTCCTTCAGCTGTCTTAGATAAGACATCAACATTTTATTGTATTCTTTGGCTTATATTAATTACTCGATGGGTAGCTCCATCCAAATAAATCTAATGAGAAAGAAGGTAAACTGAGTCACTAGAAGGACTCAATGTTTCGGTTCCAAAGAATTTCATATATTTTGGGGGCAATTATCATTGCTTTTGCTTTATGTTCCATTTGCATATTTTATGCACTGTTCCTAATGACATCTCGCCTTTTCGAGTGACACCGCCTGGGTACACGATAGTCGTGTCTAAATTTGCTGTGGAAACTGACACTATTGATCAATCAGTTGGCACTTATGCCGAAAGCTTCACTCTCTTCCAGATAAATTCTCTAGTCTTTAATCTTCAGCTTAGACTATAATTAACCATTTTTCTCCAGATAGTACAAATTAATTTCCTCAGAAGACCTTTAAGCTAAGTGATAAATATTTTTTAAATACTGATATTAAATACTGAACACAACCGCGGTTTTGGTGACAAAGCACTTTGCCATTAAAAAAGGGTTGTATTTACTTGTAAATAGACTATACTATAATGTCACTATTTAAAATACAAATTTCAAAAAAAAAAAACCCCAACTTTCCCACATATCAACTCAAAGAAAGAACATGCTTACACGCTTACCTATGGTCTGGTTTACTTTTCTAGTCATTTTCTAAGATTTTTTTCAGGAACTCATAAATATGTTTTCCAACAGAAACAATCTCTATAATCATTTTTTATTATACCACCATGACAACCAGTAATACCAATGACAACAGCCCAGAAAGATCCAATAGAATTATTCATTCAGCAATCGCTCAACATCAACAGAGTTTCTACAATATTTATCTCAGGAATTTCAGTAAAACATGATATTCAAGTACCAGCTTTGTCAGGGAGAAGGGGACAAATGCCAGGGTTTCTCAAATGTGGAAGCCTTGTCAACCTGCTGAGCAAACATTCTGTATGATGACTGGGAAGGTTAGGTTTCACAGGTGACTGATGTAGATTGTCTTAGAAACATTGTCCTAATGTTAAGCAAAAAGGGAATTATGTGAAGTTAGGGTACGTAGAAGTGGTGGAGATTAAGAAATTTTGAAAGCAAATAGCACCTATTAATCTTAAATCAGCTTGTTATGCTCCGAAGAATAAATGATTCCCTGATAGTCACTAATATACTTAAAGCCGGTGATGCCGGTTTATATGTGAGCAAACACCATGGCCTGGAGTCAGAACAGTTTATCACACCAACGATCATTACACACAAAACTCCGACTGAAAGGATAAACTAGTCTGTTTCCACGTGTGCGAAGAAGATATTCTCCCCTTCCGTTTCCTGATAACTGCATAGCAGCGACGTTCAGGTGCAGACACGCTTACAGACCTTACTTTCCAGAAAGAACGACTCTGCCCAAGTTCATGAGTGCTTGGAATAAGAGCGCACGCAGCCGCGACCCAACCCGAAATGACCTCCCTCGACCCGGAAATGTGTTCTGAACAAGATGGGCCACAGTCT
>NW_011889045.1:549269-551130 GCF_000151845.1 Pteropus vampyrus
TTTCCAACAGAGACAATCTCTATAATCATTTTTTATTATACCACCATGACAACCAGTAATACCAATGACAACAGCCCAGAAAGATCCAATAGAATTATTCATTCGGCAATCGCTCAACATCAACAGAGTTTCTACAATATTTATCTCAGGAATTTCAGTAAAACATGATATTCAAGTACCAGCTTTGTCAGGGAGAAGGGAACAAATGCCAGGGTTTCTCAAATGTGGAAGCTTTGTCAACCTGCTGAGCAAACATTCTGTATGATGACTGGGCAGGTTAGGTTTCACAGGTGACTAACGTAGATTGTCTTAGAAACATTGTCCTAATGTTAAGCAAAAAGGGAATTATGTGAAGTTAGGGTATGTAGAAGTGGTGGAGATTAAGAAATTTTGAAAGCAAATAGCATCTATTAATCTCAAATCAGCTTGTTATGCTCCGAAGAATAAATGATTCCCTGATAGTCACTAATATACTTAAAGCCGGTGATGCCGGTTTATATGTGAACAAACACCATGGCCTGGAGTCGGAACAGTTTATCACACCAACGATCATTACACACAAAACTCCGACTGAAAGGATAAACTAGTCTATTTCCACATGTGCAAAGAAGATATTCTCCCCTTCCGTTTTCTGATAACTGCATAGCAGCGACGTTCAGGTGCAGACATGCTTACAGACCTTACTTTCCAGAAAGAACGACTCTGCCCAAGTTCACGAGTGCTTGGAATAAGAGCGCACGCAGCCGCGACCCAACCCGAAATGACCTCCCTCGACCCGGAAATGTGTTCTGAACAAGATGGGCCACAGTCTTTTCTTCAACTGGCGGGACCAGAGTTTATTTATGTAAAAAATCATGGCCTTCGTGCTACATATGAAAGAAAATTGTAAATATCTATGTGAAATAAACCTAAAATAGACACACCTCAGCATCCGCACTGAGAGTATTACTAGAGCAGTTTCGTAAATTCGAGTGCTTTATGTGATCATCTGAATCATTTCTTCATCAACCGTTAAACCCTCTTTTATCGTTTTAAAGTTTCTGCCCCGAAGTAGTTCAATAATGAAGCGCCACCCCAAAGGGAACTAGGCACAAATCTGAGAAAGTGAAAACAAGCAAAACCCGAGCCTGACACCAAACAGTAAAACCAAAATATTCTCCAGCAAAAGTTCCATCTTCGAAAACAAAAACTCATTTCACAGAACTCCCGTCACTCAAAGACTGACGATCAGTATTATTATCCAACAAACTTTTTAAGAAATCTCATCTGCATTAAAAATAAATTCTTCACGGAAAAGGAGGGCTATTAAGTAGGATTCGCAATTCTCAAAACTTCTCCGACACATCAAAAGAAAAACCACTTTTCCAATCAAAGAGAATTCTATCAACAAAGGAAAACTGTAAACACACGTTTTGTGCTAAAAAGTGTGGTAATGATAGCCAACCACATTCTCCAGCCATCAACGCGGCACGCAAACGTCAAATGTTTGAGCCATTAAATCGCCTGTGAAATAGTGGCTCGCGTTTACACCGAAATCCGCCATCCAGAGTGGCAAGGGCAAGGCCGCCCGGCCGTGAGTGTGTGCAGAGCGAGGCGAGCGTCCTACCTTCGTACAGGGCTTTGAATCCTTGGGCACTGACGGCAAAGTCGGTCGTGAACCACAGCGTGAGGACGGATCCCGTGCTGACGACGGAGGAAGGCAGCTGAAACCCCGACAACCTAAGTTCCAGAAAACAGGAGAAGGGGGTTAAAGAGCGTGCGGTTGTCACTGAAGCTAACGGATGCATATGTTCGATGCTTCTTTTCACTGGGGTGTATTTATCGGAGGTATGTTATCAACCAACGACATGATGCGCACACA
>NW_011889045.1:551915-555804 GCF_000151845.1 Pteropus vampyrus
AAACTTCTCCGACACATCAAAAGAAAAACCACTTTTCCAATCAAAGAGAATTCTATCAACAAAGGAAAACTGTAAACACACGTTTTGTGCTAAAAAGTGTGGTAATGATAGCCAACCACATTCTCCATCCATCAACGCGGCACGCAAACGTCAAACGTTTGAGCCATTAAGTCGCCTGCGAAATAGTGGCTCGCGTTTACACTGAAATCCGCCATCCAGAGTGGCAAGGGCAAGGCCGCCCGGCCGTGAGTGTGTGCAGAGCGCGGCGAGCGTCCTACCTTCGTACAGGGCTTTGAATCCTTGGGCACTGACGGCGAAGTCGGTCGTGAACCACAGCGTGAGGACGGATCCCGTGCTGACAACGGAGGAAGGCAGCTGAAACCCCGACAACCTAAGTTCCAGAAAACAGGAGAAGGGGGTTAAAGAGCGTGCGGTTGTCACTGAAGCTAACGGATGCGTATGTTCGATGCTTCTTTTCACTGGGGTGTATTTATCGCAGGTATGTTATCAACCAACGACATGATGCGCACACAAGGCGTTGGTTGCTAGGTAATGAAGCAGGTGCGAACACAGGAGTTGGGTAATTAAAACCATTTTGGAAAAGATTCATTCTAGAAGGAATGTACCATACACCATTGTCTTAAGCAAAGCACGGAGAACTTAAAATTATGCAAAGTCATCCTCAGACAGGCTACAGAAAATAAGATGATATTGCATCTGCCTTTGAGTTTATTATTTCCCTCTTGAATTATTACATGATGAGTTGTCGATCTCAGAGTTAATGTGCTTATTCTCAATATCTCCCCCCAATAAATCACAGTTTATATTGAAAACGTATGCTAGTCACAGCACAACTGAAAATCAACTGCGACCTTGAACAGAGGTCAAATTTTATTTAGATTTCAAGACAAGTCTTTTGAATTCTAAGATATATCTTTCACCTACCACTGGGTTTAGATATATTTAGAAATCTCAACGATAGGAAAGTTGGAGCTCTGAATGAGTGAACTCGTATAATAACATGCATAATGCTTTACAAACTAACGGCTTTTCAAAAGGTCGAAGAGATGCTTCATCAATTCATAGTTCACCTGAAGTTGGCTAATTAGGTAGTTTGTCTCTAAATATGTGGTTTCATATAGTCTGAACACAAACTTCTCATGCCGGGAGAAATCAACCTGCACATTCATTCCCCATGGGAGACATTCTGGCTTGCCAGTGATTCTATGGCACCGAACCTAATTACGGTCTCTGTAGGTTGCAGAATCAAAATAGAAACGAATAAGAGAAAATTGAAAGGGCAATTGTCAATCACTAAACAGCACACTTCTAAATAATCCATGAATCAGAAAGTCTGAAGAGAAATTAAAAAAAAAAAAATACATCCCACTAAGTCAAATTTAATATGCAAAATATCAAAACTTGGAGGACTCAGAGAAGCATCGCTGGGAAGGAGATCGATGGCTCAGAAAACATACGTTAGCAAAGAGGAAAATTCTCGCATTAATAATCAAAGCTCCTATTTCAAGAACTTACAGAAGAAAGAGTAAAATCAACCCGAAGCAAACAGAAGGCAAGAGATAAGAGAGAAATATAGAAATCAGTAAAGTCGAAAACAGAGAATCCGTAGGGGAAAAAAGCAATGAATGAAAAGAGATAATTCTTTGAAAAGATTGACAGAATTAACAAACTTGTAGCAAGATGGAAAAAACAAAGAGGGGGTGGAAGGATAACTAATATCAGGAGTCAAATAGCGAGTCGTTATTATAGACCCCCAGACATATAAATAATAAGAAACTACTACAAAAACTACACACATAAATTCATCGGCTTAAATAAACACTTCCTTAAAAACATAAACTCTACCATAGCTCATCCAATGTGAGACAGGAAACCTGAACGACCCTGTCACTATTAAACTACCCGCAGGAGCTCTCCAGTCCCAGGTAATTTCACAGGAGAATATTACTGCCACAGCCTGAAGATTTGTCTTACCCCCAAATTTGTGTGTTGAAATCTAATCCCCAATGAGATGGAATTAGGAGGCGGCCTTCTGGGAGATGATTAAGTCACGAGGGTGGAGCCCCTAGGAGTAGGGGACACCCTTATAAAAGAGGCTTCGGAGAGCTACCTCGCCCCTTCTGCCACATGAGGACACGGCCAGAGAGGTGCCATCTGTGAAGCAGGACGTGACCCTCGCCAGACACTGAAGCAGGTGGCACCATGATCTGGAACTCCCCCGTCTCAAGAATCGTGAGAAATAAGTTTCTGTTGTTGACATGCCATCCGGTCGACGGTGTTCTGCCATATACACCATGGCATCTGCCTCACGTGTGAAGACTTAACACCAGTTTTACACAATCTGCGGGAAAAGGGAGTGGATAGAACACTTCCTTATGCCCTTCTCTTATGGGCTGTGGACTGAATTGTTGTCCCCAGAGTCACCTGCTGAAGCTTTAACTCCCAATGAAACTGCAACGTGAACACAGGCGTTTCAGGGAGCGATGAGGATGAAATAAGGTCATGCACTCAGGGCGCTAACCCGATAAGCTCAGTGATCTTGTAAGAAGAGGAAGAGAAAGAGAAAAAACATCTCTCTCCCTATTGCATCCCCCACACGTGTGCACTGAAGGAGTTACTGTGAGCGCACACTCAGGATGCGGGGTCTGCAAGCCGGGAGGAGGCTCCTCCCCAGAGCTGACACGAGGCACCCCGACGTTCGCTTCCAGCCTCCAGAGCTGTGAGAAAATAAATGTCTGTTGTTGAGCCTCCAGTCATGGTAATTTGGGGGGCAAATCAAGCTGATTAAGACGCCCTGATACTAAAACCAGACCAAAAAACTGCAAAAAACCTCCCAAGAAATCAATACCCTCAATAAGTATAGATGCAAAAATCCTTAACAGCATTAGGAAAAAAGAGAAATAAGAAATATAAAAGAGTTCTTCAAAATAACCAAACGGCATTGATTCCAGGGACGTAAAGATGGTTCAGTCTTTGAAAATCAATCAGTGTAAGCTGCCGTAATCACAGAATAAAGAATGCGAGCATAAGATCTCAACAATGTGTGTACGGAAAAGCATTTGAAAAGCGTGAACATCCGATCATGAGAGAACCTCCCAGCGAATCACGAATGGAGGGAAACATCCCCAACTCGACGGTGAGTGTGCACAACAAACCCCGCGGCTAACAACATCTCATCTCGTGGTGACAGACTAATGCTCCCCCCGAGGGCTGAGAGCAAGGCAAGCTGTCCGGTCTCACCACTGTCATTCGGCCTTGTGCTGGGACATGGAGCCAGGGCAACAAGCTAAGAAACGGAGGGGCGGCGAAGGTCGAAGGGATTAAGAAGTACACGTTTCCAGATATTAAAATGGTCGCAGGGACGCACTGTACGGCACGGGGGATCCCGTCGGCAGCGTCGTAACGACCATGTGTGGAGCCGATGGGGACTCGGCTTCACTGGGGGGGTCGCCTCGTAAGGCACGCGGATGTATCGTCACTGCGCTGTACGCCTGACATGAACATGATGCTCTATGCCAACCGTAAGGGAACAACAGAATGTAAGAACAAACCGAAAAACGGAAACGAGGGCGTACAGACCAGAGAGGAGGAAATAGGGTCGGCCCTGCCGGCAGGCGACACCATGCTACACAGAGGTTACGCCGAGGGACGCGTAACAAACTCCCAGGGCTCATGCCGGAAACAAGCGCGTGTGCAGGACACAAGCCAACGCGCGGAATTCAGCTGCGTCGCCACGTCCCGGCGTCAGACACACGGGCACCAAAACTAAACACACGATGTTTGCCACCACTCAACACAAGAAAATGTTTGCATGTGCAAAACTATATCCCGAACACTGAACAATGCCCAAGACAGAAATCAGCAAACT
>NW_011889045.1:555854-569563 GCF_000151845.1 Pteropus vampyrus
TAACCAAACGGCATTGATTCCAGGGACGTAAAGATGGTTCAGTCTTTGAAAATCAATCAGTGTAAGCTGCCGTAATCACAGAATAAAGAATGCGAGCATAAGATCTCAACAATGTGTGTACGAAAAAGCATTTGAAAAGCGTGAACATCCGTTCCCGAGAGAATCTCTCAGCGAATCACGAATGGAGGAAACATCCCCAACTCGACAGTGAGTGTGCGCCACAAACCCCGCGGCTAACAACATCTCATCTCGTGGTGACAGACTAACGCTCCCCCCGAGGGCTGAGAGCAAGGCAAGCTGTCCGGTCTCACCACTGTCATTCGGCCTTGTGCTGGGACCTGGAGCCAGGGCAACAAGCTAAGAAACGGAGGGGCGGTGAAGGTCGAAGGGATTAAGAAGTACACGTTTCCAGATATTAAAATGGTCGCAGGGACGCACTGTACGGCACAGGGGATTCAGTCGGCAGCGTCGTAACGACCATGTGTGGAGCCGATGGGGACTCGGCTTCACTGGGGGGTCGCCTCGTAAGGCACGCGGATGTATCGTCACTGCGCTGTACACCTGACATGAACATGATGCTGTCTGCCAACCGTAAGGGAACAATAGAATGTAAGAACAAACCGAAAAACGGAAACGAGGGCATACAGACCAGAGAGGAGGAAATAGGGTCGGCCCTGCCGGCAGGCGACACCATGCTACACAGAGGTTACGCCGAGGAACGCGTAACAGACTCCCAGGGCTCATGCCGGAAACAAGCGCGTGTGCAGGACACACGCCAACGCGCAGAATTCAGCTGCATCGCCACGTCCCGGCGTCGGACACACGGGCACCAAAACTAAAGAACGATGTTTGCCACCACTCAACACAAGAAAATGTTTGCATGTGCAAAACTATATCCCGAACAATGAACAATGCCCAAGACAGAAATCAGCAAACTGCTAAGTAGACAAAGATACCATGCTGACAGTCTGGGAGACTCGACATGGTAAAGATGTCAACTTTCCCCAAATTTACAGAAAGTTTTAACACGATTTCTATCAAAATCCCAGCAAAAAATTTTTGTTATTTTTAAAAATTCTATTATTATTATTATTATTATTATTATTATTATTATTTATGCCTACAGCACCTGGTCTTCCTAGGTGGTCTCCCATCCAAGTACTAACCAGGCACGACCCTGCTCAGCTTCCGAGCTCAGACACCGGGCTCGTTCAGGGTGGCATGGCCGTAGACCATGGACCGTGGCGCCACTGGGGCACAAATCCAGGACCTTCTGCGTGTAAAGCAGACATGCTCACGGCTACACTATGGAACCATGGCTACACTATGGAACCACGCCCCTATAGACAAGATTCTTCTAGAATGTATTTAGAAAGCCAAAGAAACAGAATAGCTTACACTGTCTTAGGAAATAATGAAGCAGGAGGAACGAGTCTACTATTTTCAAGACTCCTTTTACAGCTACAGTGTGAAGAGCATGCGGTGTTGGCAGAGGGTAGACCAGACATCGGTAGACAAGAACAGAGAACCCAGAAACAGACCCACAGAAATATACCCAGCCGATGCTGACGAGGTGCAAAGCCAACTCTGTGGAGCAACGTGGCTTCTAACAATGCTTCAGGCAAGAGCAACGAGAGTCTAGCCCTAAGCCTTGCACCTGTGTAGTAATTCACTCAATACAGATCACAGACGTAAACATTGAATGCTAAATAAAACTTTTAGAGGGAAAAAAAACCAAAAAAACATAGGTTCTAGGGCAAACAGTTTCTGGGCTAAACAGCAAAAGCACAGTCAGATAAAGGAAAAATTGACATGTCGGATTGAATGACATTTAAAAAAAAAAAATCTCCATGAAAGATCCTGTGAAGAAGATGCAAAGACATGCTACACACGTGGTAGAAAATATTTGCAAACCACATATCTGACAAAGGACAAGTGTTTAGAATATATACAAAGAACTTTAAAGACTCAGCAGTAAAACAACAAATGTTGTTTTAGAAAACAGTCAAAAGACACAAAGAGTCATTTCATCTCAAAGGACATACAGATGGCAAAGAAGCACACAAAAAGATGCTCAACATCATTAGTCATTAGGGAAATGCAAATTAAAACCACAAAGAAAAATCACTATGCACCTATTCAGAATGGCTAAAATAAAATTAAAACAAAACAAAAAAAAAGTAGTGACAATACCAAATGCTGGCCAGAATGCAGAGAAAACGCATCGCTCATGTATTTGCTAGTGGAGACAGTCACTCTGGAAAACATTTTGAGGGTACCTTGAAGAATTAAACATGCGACTACTATATGACCAAGCATTTACTCTCCTGGACATTTACCCTGAAGAAATGGAGATTTATCTTCATGCCAAGCCTGTGCGTGAGTGTCTGGAGCAGCTTCGTCCTTAATAACCCAAAACGGGAAGGAACCCAAATGTCCTTTAAGAGGTGAATGGCTCATACGTTGTGACACACGTACACCACATACTCTGCTCAGCGATGAGGAGAAGTGGCCGTAATGTGCCACGCCTGGAAGGACCTCCAGAAAGTAATGCAGCGTGAACAAAAGCCAGTCCTGAGAGGTCGCATGCTGTGTGATCTGGTTTTCCGT
This sequence comes from Pteropus vampyrus, assembly GCF_000151845.1. Taxonomy (NCBI): domain Eukaryota; kingdom Metazoa; phylum Chordata; class Mammalia; order Chiroptera; family Pteropodidae; genus Pteropus; species Pteropus vampyrus. Next base: position 558,465 of record NW_011889045.1, read on the forward strand.
ACCATGTTTGAAGTCGTGCCATTATTGTAAAGGGGAACCGATTTTTCGAGGCCGGGAGTTAAGGAGGGGGCGGGGACCGAAGGGGCGCGGGTGTGGCTACGAAAGGACTGTGTGAGGGGTCGTCATGGCGATGGAATGGTCTGTGTCTCCACTGTCCCAATGTCAGGGTCTTGATAGGGGCTTAGTGCTGCAGTTTTGCAAGATGTTACCTCTAGGGGACCTGGGCTGGGAACCCAGAGTCTCTCTGTGCTATTTCTTACAGCTGGGTGTCAGTCTACAATGATCAGATTAAAATGTTTAATAAAACAACAGATTATAAGGGTTCAGACCAAGTCAAGACGATATTAACAGAGATTGAAATAATACTAGAAAAACTAAAAACAGCATTTAAGAAGAAATCATTCTCTCGGGCTCCAAAAGTAAATTGAACAAAAATGGTTGAGCTTTATTTCACTTAGTAATAGACTATTTTGAAGATTTAAATATTTTGGAACATAATTTAAATAATGCGATAGCATTCTAAATACAAAATTATGTTTACTTTAATGTTTTATAAAGAACTGTGATTATGAGGACACACACAATATTAGCTCAGGAAAAAGTAAAACAGTGCTAAGAAGTCTAAAAAAATGGAATATAACTATTGGTTAGAAGTTAGGGGGAGTTTATTTTAACACGCACGATTGTCGGCGAAATATGTCAGTGTGATCTGCTTCAAAGAGCTAAAACGAAATGGACGCATTTGCGTTTGGGTGCAACAGGATGCAGTTCGATGCAAGTCAAGGTCGGTGGGAGAGGATGGCTTGATCTAGTAGATCCGAAAAAACATTTGTTCGAATGTCCACAGTCACCTCTCCGTCACGCCAGCCGAGTGAGGAGCCGTGTGACAGGGTCGGGCGACACTCACTCTGGTCTCTGCGAACTCCGCCGAAGGCCCCGTTTCTCACGTCACTTACGTCTCTTCCTGGAACGCCCTTGGGCTACACCTTATTGTCATACACCTTTCTCTGAGTGAGGACAATCTATTCTCATTACTTTTAATGCCTGATAAATCCTGCAGCTGTTCGAGTTTTTCTCTCAGTTTGACCAAAAGAAAATGGAGAGCCTAAATTCTAGCTTTCCCCAAGCAATGGGTCAACTTGCAGCCAGCGCCCGCCCACGTCCCACACGCCCGGACCCGCTCTGCCTCTCGGCCTGCTGCCGCCCACCTGTCTTCATGCCTTTGTCAACCACTCTCTCTCCGGTTACAGCTAACGGGGACAGTAACGACGTAGCAAGCTAACGGGACGGAGCGAGAAGCCAGTCAGCGTCCTCTCCATTTCTGTCAAGGCCAGTGTGGCCCACACCTCACGAACATGTGACTTCACCACACCCTGTGACTCAGGAAATTAGTATTTCAGAAGATTAGGGTGATAGAAGATAGGGTGAGTTAAACCACTCTGAAGACTGGAATAAAAATCAAGCCACCAATACGTGTCTATCTGTTTACTGTTATATTTTCTGCCATAATTTTGCTTAAACGGGCTAAGCGGGTGTGACCACGTGGTTGGGCCACGTTGGCCAGCAGCTGGCCCCGGGGCTGAGATGTGAGAGGGGTGCATTTTACCCAGAGGCTGAGGCTTGGCACCCCAACATCCCTCCCATGGTCGCCACTGCAGAAAACGACGCTATTTCCTCCTAGTCAAAGCACTAGGCTTCATGTGACACCCGAGCTGACCCACTTGGATGAGGAAGAAGAGATGGTTAGGAACGGGGATGGGTTTTGAAAAGAGCGACAAGAAATCCATGTCGTCCTCAGTAATTGAAAAACAAAAAACCTACAGTTACTTTCCTTCCAACAGCTTCTCTCTCTTTTTCTAGTTTCATCCCTGTCATCCTATATAATCTCATTTTCCATATTTTCTCCTGGGAGAAAGCACTCCCCTCCCACACCCAGGGACCTCGGCGCATGGCACGGCCTGCCACGTTCATCCAGCAGAAGCACAGGTTCGGAGGTGAACAAGTTTACTGCCTCTCCATCTCTCAAGAAATTACGAGGATGACTTGCACTTTGAAATAGAGCCAAGATATTTCGCCCTGCACGATCACTCAAGGTACTCGACTCACTGATACCAACGCAGTAATCCTGAGTATCGGAAGTGGTAATGCGGGAAAAAAAAAAAAAAAAATTCAGTGAAGAGCTAAGCTGAAGACTGATGTGAGTGCACTTTTCGTAAATTAATGAGGAAGATGTAATTCCATGAAACAGAGCACTCCTGAATTACTCACTGTCCCCACTGCGTCATCCACAGTGTTTGTGATTTTAAAATGTCATCTATCCCCCAAACTACAGTTGAGTTAAAATGTCAAGTGTATATTTTAAGTAAATTAGGAAAAAAATCACTAAATTAAATCTTATTCCAGTGACTGTAATTGCCTTAAAGAAAATCTCTGTAAAGCCAAATGTTTGCAAGCTCCCTGTAATACTTACATTTATAACATCACATTTCATACCATATGCCAGTGTCAGTATTCTTACAATAAATCTTGTAAAAAGGTTTGGCCGGCAGTGGGAATGAGATTAGAATCATACCCTCAGAGTTAGATTTTAGAGATTAAATTACCCAGTGTTTTACTGATTAAATAAATCTCCTCAAAAAGAGTGTCAGAGAGTCATTGCCCAAGGCTGTGTGAATGCATCGGACACTGAGAAATGAAGATCCGCCAGGCAATTTACTGCACTATTAACTAATAACAGATTTTTAGGAATCCATTTCTCTATATATTCAAGTGTTATTAGTCCCATTATTACTTGTAATAGTTTCCATGCCATGAAATAAAATATGAGGCTTACTATTAAAAAAAAAAAGCCTACCTATTTTGTAGATATTATTACTGTTTTATTTTTTATATTTTTTTATTTTTTTGCTATTATTGCTGTTTTAAAATTCACTGTCTCTCTAGTTGCTTTATTGGAGCCTGGGTTTTACCATGTTTAATTCAAAGGACAATATTGGGTAATCGGAATTGAGTTTTAATTCATTCAAAATATTTACTGGACAGCTATTAAAAGATATATTAATGATGAACACATTTTATGCATTTAAGAAATTTACAGTCTAAAGTGAAAGGTAGGAAAATAGACAGGAAGATTCTGGAAGAAAGTAAATCAGGATAATTCACGTAGAAGTCTTGTGGCAGCTACTCCCTTCCACCCACCCGGCTTTGATGGTGGGGATGGTGGGGGCCTATTGTGATGCATATAAAGTCCTTGATAACCTTTGAATATTTCAACAAAATACAGATTTCTCAATACCCTCCATTATCTCCTAACTTCTTGTTAGTGTTTTAGAAAAAAATAATTCAGGAGTAATAACTGGGGATAAAATCTCTTCCACTCAGAGTGGTAGAAAAAGCCCCCGAGTTCAAAAGGCACACATTAAAATATCAAAAAAGAAATGCGTCTTCCAAATCGTCAAAAGATTATATAATTATAAGAGAAAAAAACTGCTTATAAACCCAAGAAACTATTTTGCGATAGAAACAACAATCTATGGTCACTTATAGATGTGGCAGAAAGATTTAAATTAATATTTGGGTGGCATATCCACATATTGGATAATCAAGAAATAGAATGTATTGTCTGTGAATTCTGAAATTTTAAATTTCTGGTTACTAGACATACACGTTCTCTGTAAATTAACTATTTAGTTATTTGCCGAAAGTTATTCAACACCGTATATTACAGTGTTTCCAAGATTGGCTGGCGGTACAGGCACAGGAAAGTGCTCTTTAGTAGAGGAGAATTTTAAAGTAAGGAGGGGTATTCGATAACATTAGATACGAGGTGTTTCAGCTTTTTATTTTATAGAGAAGACACATTCTAATTAGAATGTCAGCGATTTGGTCAAAGTTGCACACACAGTGTCAGAGTCCATCCTGAAACACAGCTCGTCTCCCTTCCAAGCCAGTGATTTCGCCATTTAGCCGTTTCCAGGTGACCTATACGGTGGGATAAAAGATTGAAACAATTTAATCCCTCTTTCCCCACGTGTCCTTTCCCCCCTGTGGGACCCCCTCTTTTCGGAAAGTCTTAACCGTGGAAGTCAAGGAGCAAAGAATCGAGTCCGCGGCTTTCGAGGTCCACAACAGACTCGTGAGACTCAGAACACCGACGGCCGTGGTTATCATTTTGGGATTGTCAGGACTTAAGATTCACGCCACATCAGCAAATGTGAATAAAAGCAGGATAAGCCCCGCTTCCTTGAAGACCTGACGCCAGCTTCCTGTCTGGGTAGGGGGACTTAGAAGACGAGACCTGAGAAGTTGACAGGTCCCTGAGAGAGAGCGATGTCGGCAGAGCCCTGGAGAGCGTGACTCCGCTGCCGGTGACGTTCGGGGGCGGTCGCTCGTGCCATGCAGGTTGGGGACAGTGCCGTGGGGTATACCAAGTTCAAACGTTTCTACGTTTACACAGCAGAGAGCTGAGGCCCCTGAGCCCGAGACTAAAGTCACGTCCTTCCTGAGACAAAGAGTCACATGGTTAGTGAGGACAGGTGGCCCCTGTCAGCGGGTCTGGCTACCTGCCATCAAAGGCCAGAGCGCGGGGTCTCAGACCGCGGGGTCTCAGACCGCCTCGGGGGGAGGCCGCGTGATCCGGCGCCAGCTGCCCCTCGGACGCCTTGTGTTTTGGGGTCGCAAAAGACCCTTGGACTTAGATGCCATGTAGAGAAGTTGATACAAGTAGGCGAAATCCTAAAAGACCGAAATGCACGCTCGGAGACACAGGTGCACACGCACACTCTTCGAAGTGACCGATGACCCTAGACTTTACCAGACAGAAATTTCTGCCATCATCTGGGAGGAGACTCAATGTAGAAAGTGCTGGAAATTCCATGTTTTTACAAGTGTTATATTTTCTTCATATCTTGACTCTCGTCCTTCGAAAACAGTACCTACGTCATTTATTTTTGTGTCCTATTCAACATAACACTTATTTCTAACACATATGAAACACACAAATCTACTCAAAAAATTACAGATTTGCGTCATCACACAGCTGAGGGTTAGTATGGTTCATACTCACAGAACATACGGCGTGAGGGGGACCCTAGGCGATCCCCTGGCTACCAAGGGAGGGGTCAGGCGGTGACCGCGGGGCTCCGTTCCAGTCACACTGAGGACATCGTTCAAAGACCCAAAATAATGCCATGCAGAAAGCGCTTCCCTGTGGAATACGACGAGGCACTTTTTCGAATCGAGCCTTCCTTCCTCCCTGTAAACCTAACTTCTATGAGGTTGAAACCTGAACCCAGTAATTGGGGGGCGTCTGTGGAAGCAGGACCTGGATGAAAGACAGATGAAGATGGAGAGGAGGGGGAGAGGGCGGGGGCAGGGAGAGCTCCATTGTGAAGGATCGTTTCCCAGTCGCTCTCCCTAAGTCCCTGCTCACAGCACAGTCAGCCACATCCCGACGCCTGTCCCCACCCCGGAGCTCATGCAGCGACTTCCAGCAAAAACCAGAGGCTGACTGGGAAAGAGGCAACTGAAGACTCTGTGGCTCCGACATCGAAGTAGAGTCTCCTCCTCTAACGATCGGGAGCTGAGCTTTCGGGAGCCGAGCTTTCGGGCCGCCTGTGGCACGCGGCGAGGGTGGCCACCACGCCTTCGGGGCTCGTGGAGCGCAGTGCGGGAGACGGCGCTGGGCAACCAGATGCCTTCGTGGCGGGATTAATACGATTCCCGTGCACTGCTGATGCGTTTGGTTCCTACCGTGACAATTGGGATTCTTTCAAATGAACACTGTGTTTGTTTCAAAGGCCCTCAGCGTCAGCCACAGGTTCTCGGCGTGTGGCCAGTGTGTTCCCCAGAGACCTGTCACCATGCCTACAGCACTCTGGGAAGTCACAAGCAGGACAGACGCGATATGACCGGAATCTGCGAATAGCTGCTACCAGGACAAGAAATGTGTTTTTTTATTGTTATAAGTAATAAATAATATTGTCAGCTTATTATGAAAGACAGTGTCGTTGAAGCTTACGTGGGTGTTGTACGCATGGCCAGGGACGATGTGGGAGAGGCTGGGATTTTGAAATGTCACGGAATGGCTGACTGCAGAACGAGAGACGGGCACGGGGCCCAAAGCCATTCCGACCTGCACCTGAGTCTCGGGCCAGGGCCCAGAGCGCGGACCTGGGACGCTGCATTCAAGGGCGGGTGATGGAGCCCCGCCCGCTGGAAGGAGGGGTCACCATCCCTGGGGACATTGCTCAGAAAGTTCTTCTAGGACCTGCTCCGCGTGCTCACAGGCTAGGGCGGCCCCCAGCTGCAGGGCGGTTTCTGATGCCTGTCGCCCTCTGAGTTCATCCAGGACACGTTCTCGTGAAATCCTCACTGTAGCGCCATTCTGCAGGTAAAGGAACTGGGCCTCGGAGGCCACCGACCACCCACCCACAACCACCCGGTGGGTGAGCACCACCGCCAAGATTCAAACCCTGGTCTCCCTCCAGGCCCCGCGTTTCTACCTGCTGGTAACGCGTGAGGGGCTTCAAACGGGGGCCGAAAGGACATAAAGATTCCGTGGGCCGAGCAGGAACTTCGGTCCCTGACTGGGGGACAAGGGACCATTCGAGCTGCGCTAGCACCTCACTGTAGATACACAACTAATCCGACTGCCGACATGAAATTATTATGTACGTTTATGATAAGTTATTGAGCTTTGAACCTGGAATGGGGTGATATTTATGGCAAATCCCTGTGTGGCTTACACGCCGGCCGGCCAGCACGTGGGGCCAAGGGGACTGTCCCCTACGTGGAAGCACACCCCCCAAGCCCCTGCCGCACCGAGCTCCCGCCAAGTGCCACCACAGACGGACGTGCGGACGGGCACGTGCTTCAACCGTGAACGGCAAATCCAAAGAAGCCCCCTCTCTGCTCTTGGGTTTATCTTGTCAGAAGGAAGGAGACGGGCCCGGTCACATTGTCTTTATGCCCAAATCCGCCCAACCTCAGAAGAGCTAAAATTCTCTCCTCTCTAGTCATCCACCTGGCATGCGACTAGGGCCAATTCTCATGTTTTGGTGGAAAAGGACTATTCCCTGTCCCCTTATAAACTTATAGGTGGAGATTAGAATCTGCGTGGGTTGCTCTCCCTCTTTCACGTCTAAAGGCAGAAATTTACCCAGCAAACGAGAGGAGAGACCGAAAGCACACGAGCCGAGCGGCGATGCTGCAGCAGCGCGGTGACGCTGGGGGCAGGTGGCTCGGTGCAAAGTGTCCGGCCTGTGGAACCTTCGTTCTCCGACTGAGGGCTCAAGCGAGCGACCTCACTTTCCCTCCACACGTCAGAACGAGCGGCTTCGGCTCTCACACACGCAAGGACGCGGGGGTTTTAACCCCTGGGACCAGGGCGCCGGCCTCCGTGTCCAGGGCTGGCTACGTGGCAGCACAGGCACCGTCTCGGCTCAGCCATCTGCCGCACGAGCCCGCCCTCCGGACGTCCCCACACCTCCCGCCAACAAAGCAAAGGTGACGCACTATGGGAAGGACCCCGCCGAGCCCTGTGACGACGACACCTTTAAGAAGAGCCCTAAGCGGACCGGGTCAGGAGGCAGGAGCGCCCCCGCCACACACAGGGACACTCGTCACGCCTGCTCCCGGGACGCGGGACAGCGCGGCAGGGTCTGGCTCACGGGCGTTCTCCCGCGGGAGGAAGAGTTGCCAGGTCTCAGCACGAGCGCGCCCCAGCCCCTGGCGACACTCGGCCGGCTGTCTGGGGACGTCATTCTCGGACTGGCTCAACCGCGCAGTGTCCCCACAGCTGCTTGCCCGCCCCGCCCCGCCCCGACTCCTTCAGAACTATCCCCAGAATGATGGCCCGACAGAAACAGGTCTATTTCCTCGAGAAAACGCTTTTCGGGTTTTTTTTTTTTGGTCATCATGTTATTCTGCACCCCAAAAAATGGCAACAGACGCTAAAGCCGTCGGTTTCCCAGTGCAAAACGCATGTCGTCTAAGCGGTCACATTTTTTTGCTGTTTCATCTATTCCTGGAGAAATTTAAGAGCCCCGCACTGTTGAGTAGCTGCGTAATTTAGACGGCCTTCTGCGTGACACTTTGTTGGTGTGCAGAGGTCACTGATCACCAGGAGAGGCTAGAATATGGATCGATGAGGTTTTATACATATAATATATAAACGGCATATTATTGTCCAAAAAGAGATAACAGGACTCAAATGCAGACTGTAAAGTGAGATGCGACTACATCAGCCACTCCGAATTAGGAAACATATACCTTGAAAAAAACTCTACCCTATATGGGTAATTTCCTTAACTTATCTACGTGCCCGCAAACGATCGACTCGGACCTAATTCGGCACCGGCACCGTGAGACAGATCGATGCCAGATTTTGAGGTATCGAGACTTCATTTCAATTACGAGACACACAGCCTTAGCAGGGGGACGGTCCAACCCGGTCGTCACCATGCACGTCTGGGGTTTGTCTATACTGTGAACCTGATCGCAGCTTTTACAGAAAACCTCCGAAACTCTGCTTCTGGGGTGTGCGTCCTCAGTGCCCGCGTCCTCATCTTCCAGAGACTTCTCCCATTGCTGACACATTCTCCCGCCACTTGTAACAAGGGACTTTCGCCTCACACAGCAGGAGCAGAGCACAGGTGGCCTGAAGCCTGGTGTGCTGCTACCTGGGGTGGGGGATGTCTTAGGAGGGGACAGCGTGTGGAGCTGACGGCCTACGGCGGGACTCCGGACGTCACCGAGAGGCAGGTGGGGATGTGTCTGTGTGGGTGTGCGTCTGCCTGGCCGCGGGCTAAGGAGGTCCCACGCACTTGCACTACGAAATAGGCAGGGCGACACCACCCAGGCCGGGCCACCCCGGTGTGACTCTGTAGCTCATCTGCCAAGGGATGTAAATTGTGAGGCTGTGACATTAAAGCATGTGCCAGATGCAGGTTTGATGGGAAATGCTTAGAATTGTAACTAAAATCTATTTCCTAGCCCGAGTCCAACACCCCACCAGCTACGATACCATTTTTTTCTAACACGAAGAACATATTAAAGTAGCATCGTATATAACAGTGTCCTAGAACATAAGATCGAATCGAGATCATCCACGGATAGCATGACACCAAGCATCGTCCCACTGAGGAAAACAGATTCTTCACCTCGGCTCTGGAGGACCAGATGCTGCCGAGCTGGGGGGAATTAGGTTTCAATGTGTCGTTGTTTTACAGGAATTGGCTTTTGGCGATGTTTAAGGTTTCTCATGCATAGTCTCGTCTTCCTGTCTGAGAAGACTGGTTTCTGGGTGAGTAAGGACGTGTTCGAAACCCACCTGCGTTAGAGTCGGTTTGTCGGTGTATAACGCTGGAGTCACCCTCTCCTGCGGGCCGAGGTTGACTGCCCGGTTTGTGAGGACGGCTGGGGGCCTGGGTCTAGGTGTGGACAGGACATGCGTTTCTCCACTTTCTCATTCAGCTCTCCGCGGCCGCCCTGGTCCCCCGTGGCCCTGAGCACGTGTCCTAGGCCTTTCTCGAGGTCACCTGACACAACTCTTTACGGGAGGGCCGATTATAGAAGAATTAATGTTAGGCTTTCTATCCAGAAGAATCCTTTTAGGAAATTCATTTCGGAAATCAAATATTATTTTATTTGGCAAAAACATTTGAACAAAAGAAAGCAAAACTCTGCTCTCACGACCAAGCGAACCGATACGAACGTCTGACCGTGACCTCAAACCGCAGAGCCGCGTCTGCAACGGGGAGGACAAGGTGGTGTCTCTTTCAAGGAACTGGCTCAGGAGGGTTTCGTCTGAGAGACAAACGCAAGGTGATTTCAAAAAGGGCCTAAATTGTCAGTGTGGAAACGGAGCCACATTCTCTCTAATAATTAAATTATCCATAAAATTGGAAACGTGCTCATAATGTCCTCCCAGGACGTCCTGCCCTACGTGCGTATTTGTAATTTGTCGCCAGCAGCACAGGGTCTGAGATGCTCCGAGCCGGGTGCCAGCCGCTGGGTTTCCTGCCCTCCCGTGACCGCGTCCGCTTGCCAGCCTCTGCGGGACCCTGACTCCCAGGGGGCGGGGAGTGGGGGGCTCGCTCTTGTCGCCCGGCGTGTGAGGGAGCCTCGGCCTGCAGTCCCCGCCTCCCACTGTCCCTGATGCTGCTCGGCTGCCTGAGCCGCGTGTCGGTGGCGTGGACAGAGGGGGTCTGAATCTGGTGGCATCTCCGCCGTTGCCAAACTGTGTGAGCGGTCGCACCGTGCTCAGGCCCACGCACCAACCTAGAAGGGGGTGCAGGTGCACCCCGTGGCCCACCCAGCGCCTGAGGAACACCCACGGCCTCACCTGACAACCCAGCGGCTGGCCTGGGACGTCCACCTGCCTGAACGAATTCTCCAAGTCTTTTCCATGTAATTTCGCACGTTCTCACAGAAAGTCCCCGGAATGACCCGATCCTCCCTTTAAAATGGAGATGGGGGTCCAGAGGCTCCCAGCCGCGAGAAGCACAGGCCACACTCACACCCAGCTCGCCTGGCTTTCCGCCACACGCGTATGCCACGGGGCCGAGATGAGCACGCGCTCGCTGGTTAACTTACAAAACGCGCACATCACAGACAGTCGGACGGCTGGGGACTCAAGGGAGCCCGGAAATATTCCTGCCCAGCCACCTTAGTATGGAGAGAGGATGCCCCAAGGTCACAGAGACCCACCGCTCGCCTAGAGGCTCCTGGATTCAGCGCCTGAGACAGCCCCTGGCTCTTCCCCGCTCTGCCCCTTTCCTGCGGGCCGGTGTCAGCATATAAGTGCAGTAGAAGTCGGTGGGCACCCAAAGGCCACCCGCCGACAGCATGCCGAGCGTCCACTGCCCGAGGCAGCGCCCGCCCTGGCCGGGTGTGGCGTGCGAACCCCGCTGGCCCTCGCTTTTCACTTTCTGTCGCTAAGCAGAGGGCGTCCGGGCGCCCGCAGAGTGACGTGGGCCTTAATCACGCTCCTGTCATTTTATGCCCACGTCATTCCCTCCCGGAGCTAGTGCTTACCTGGGGCTCCTGGACACTGAGCCGCTCACGCCAACCCGAGTGCCCTCAATGCTCAACTGACG
>NW_011889045.1:570528-572440 GCF_000151845.1 Pteropus vampyrus
AGGCTAGAACGGAAGTTACGTAGAAATAAATGCCCATCGCAAAGGCGCCACCTACGAAGGGCAGGCTTCGCATTTAATTCCAAGTTCCTTACTGCAAAGCACAGGGGACCGCGAATCAGCTCGCGGTGCTGATGGAGAAGCCAAGTAATCATGGACTCGGACAAGAGAGGTAGATCGAAGCTGCGAAAATGAACGAGACTCTGAGAATATCATTTTTTAAAGATAACAGGACCGTAGGAGATCACAGAAAAAAATCTGCAAAATGTGAGGAAAACAATGGTGAGCGGCGACACGTGCTTGCGAGTGTCCGCAGTGGCCTCGGCTCCTTCAGCGGCCCTAGACATTCCTGCACGTTTTCGCTTCCACGAGAGTTTAAAGTCTTAATGTAAAAATAAAGTATTAAAATAGCCGCCATCAACAGTTCAAAACACAGTTTGGATGAGGATATTGGAAAAGAAACAGTTATTCTTTCGGAAATGCAATTTATATATGCATATTGTGTGTGTGACATGTATACACATAAATACATGCATCTATATCAACGCTGACACTTGTATGTGCACATACAGAATTTTGGAAGGCGCAAAGGGAACTTAGTCATTTCCTCTGAAGAGAAGGTGGTCATAGCATAGCACAGTAGGAAAAATAATTTCATTATATTCATTTCTTTCTGCTTCTGAGACATTTTCTCATGTGAATGTATTATGTATAAAACTTAATATTTGGAAATATGAATTGAAATATATGTCAGATTTGCATGATAATACACACAGAATTTTAATTTGTTTCTGACCGTGTGACTATTTATTCAGAACAAAAGCGATATTTAAGATTATTTTCTTAAAATGAAATCCATGGTAATGGATATCTTGCCATTAATCGTGCGCAAGGTACTTTGTGAAAGGTGGAATGCAGTATGACATTACGAAAACTTCCTGTTTAACTGTCTAAAACTTGATTGGAACATGAAAACTATTTCAAGCAACACGTAGTTTATGTAAGCAATTTATAAGTAATGTTCTCGATAATCTTAAAATTCTTCATTACCTAGGTATTTGATTTTGTCTCTCAGACAAGTCACCGTTTTCCCTCAAATACACTATTTACAAGTGTTATTAAAATACTAATTAAAACATTTGAAGTATGGGAAAGAAATATGGCATTCTATTCAGGTATCGCACCGCGACCTGTTTTACTGACAGTGTCTGAGTTTGTCCCAGTTCTGGCCAGAAGCAGTGTCCAGTCAAACACTGGGGAGTGAAGGGTTAAGAAAAGGGCAGACGGACAGACAGACAGACAGACTCTGAGTTATTGCCAAGCAGTTGTTGCAATTTAAGGAACTTCCTTTGCGAACCTCTCTCTCAGCCTTCTGCCATAACCGACCACTGTCCCGGCAAACTCAACAGCAAACTAATTCTTCAACGAAAGAATAGAAAGCAAAGTATTCCTGCTTCGAGTCATTTCTATGGACCTTCTTTTTTCTAAGAGGCTCCGGAAAACCGCTTTGTTTATAAACCTACCAGAGTTTGAGCTATTGAGCCATTTGGCGAAATTCTTTATCTTCTCATCCACTTTTACGTAGTTCGCTGTTCGGCAAAAGCATCAGAATCACAGCTTTGAATAAATGCAAGAAGCCAATCTCTCGACGCCCCTTCACGGCAGCACGCGATCTCACACTCGGCGTCAGGGCTAAATGCCCTTCCTTTAAAACGCTGTGTTGTTCCTTTTTTTTATTTTTATGACAGCACTACAAAATCTTCAAGAGTTAGAAAAGCAACACCAATAGATTAAAAGGTGGAAGTTCTTCAAAATCGACCGCACTCACTCTGCCTATAGAATTATCTCGTTAACGTGTCGCAGATTTTCGCAGACTCTCCTGCACGCATAGACAGATAACCCACCGTCATAAATA
>NW_011889045.1:572490-578671 GCF_000151845.1 Pteropus vampyrus
CAAGGTACTTTGTGAAAGGTGGAATGCAGTATGACATTACGAAAACTTCCTGTTTAACTGTCTAAAACTTGATTGGAACATGAAAACTATTTCAAGCAACACGTAGTTTATGTAAGCAATTTATAAGTAATGTTCTCGATAATCTTAAAATTCTTCATTACCTAGGTATTTGATTTTGTCTCTCAGACAAGTCACCGTTTTCCCTCAAATACACTATTTACAAGTGTTATTAAAATACTAATTAAAACATTTGAAGTATGGGAAAGAAATATGGCATTCTATTCAGGTATCGCACCGCGACCTGTTTTACTGACAGTGTCTGAGTTTGTCCCAGTTCTGGCCAGAAGCAGTGTCCAGTCAAACACTGGGGAGCGAAGGGTTAAGAAAAGGGCAAACAGACAGACAGACAGACTCTGAGTTATTGCCAAGCAGTTGTTGCAATTTAAGGAACTTCCTTTGCGAACCTCTCTCTCAGCCTTCTGCCATAACCGACCACTGTCCCGGCAAACTCAACAGCAAACTAATTCTTCAACGAAAGAATAGAAAGCAAAGTATTCCTGCTTCGAGTCATTTCTATGGACCTTCTTTTTTCTAAGAGGCTCCGGAAAACCGCTTTGTTTATAAACCTACCAGAGTTTGAGCTATTGAGCCATTTGGCGAAATTCTTTATCTTCTCATCCACTTTTACGTAGTTCGCTGTTCGGCAAAAGCATCAGAATCACAGCTTTGAATAAATGCAAGAAGCCAATCTCTCGACGCCCCTTCACGGCAGCACGCGATCTCACACTCGGCGTCAGGGCTAAATGCCCTTCCTTTAAAACGCTGTGTTGTTCCTTTTTTTTATTTTTATGACAGCACTACAAAATCTTCAAGAGTTAGAAAAGCAACACCAATAGATTAAAAGGTGGAAGTTCTTCAAAATCTACCGCACTCACTCTGCCTATAGAATTATCTCGTTAACGTGTCGCAGATTTTCGCAGACTCTCCTGCACGCATAGACAGATAACCCACCGTCATAAATACATGTGCCTGTCCACTTATGCGTACGCATAGTACATATATTACTTATATATAAGATATAATTCCTTACATGTTTACCTAGAAGACTAGCTCAAACCAAAAATAGAAACGAGCTCTCTGAATATCTATTGACTCTAGAGTGGTTTTATAACTTGGTTGGTTTTTCCTATATTCGATATCACTGAAAATCCAGTTCCCTAAAAACTGTATTTTTCGACACCAGAATAAGTGAGTAGGTTATGTTCCTATATAATTTGAAGACAGTAAATTGCTCGAATTTGATTTCTGAAACTGAGATGTGTAAGTTGCTTTTCGGGGATTGTCAGTATGTGATGACGGTGTCAATGTAAATGGCAGCTGTCCCTCAACGCCCTGTATCTGCAGGTACACGCAGATCTCATTGTGAAAACCGTTTCTTCCTTAGAAAACCACAATGTTTTGTTTCAATTCTCATTTAGAGTATATGATTATTTTTTGGGAGCGGGGAAGTAGGTAGCATTTGCCTTTACTTATTGTATATATATAAAAAAAAATGTAAAAAGGGATGGCCAATATAGCAGTGTCTTATTTCTCAATCTAAATTTCAGAATTCCTGTGGAGATGAGCGTTGTCAGACACATTTGTGGGCTTCTGGCGGATGTTCGCTGTGGTAACTGACCTGTGAGCTAAGACTGGATGTGTGTGGTCATCAGCACAGATCTTTTTTTTCTTTAAAGAAGTTTCACATGTACTAGAAAATAAAGTTAATTTAATTTAGCTAAAGTCTACTATCAACATGCATACACACCAGCCTTCATCCAAATGATGAATTTTAATTTATAACGAAGGCAACAAAACGGTTTTGCAAAAAAATTACACAATAATCACTCATCATTCCACCACGCTGAACCGTACAATGTAATCAAGGTTTATCTTATCTTGTCTAGATGTTTCTTTATGTGCTACACATGCTAGCACAGGACTATAGGGTATCAAGGGTATCACAGCAGAAATCACAGTCACATGTGGCTAAACCAAGAATTTCATGTCCAAAGACACAGCGTACAGTTTAGATAGGAAGATTTAGGGGAGCCGCTATGCAATTTTCCTGCAGTTAGAGAAATAGCCATCATCATTCGTTAATAAAATTCTAAACTAGAGTCTCATGGCAGTCAGCTAAAGATCACTCAAAATATGAAGTTTCATCAAACTACGACCGAATCCTATCTCTGCCATATGTGACCTGTATGATGTCAGGAAGCAATGATGACATCATTACCTACAAACTGGTGGATACCTGAGCTAACACATGAAAAAACACTCAACCTTTTTGTGTTCGGCATATGGTACTTAACTTACGTGACTTCTCCACAAGACGTGGTTGTGTGCGTGTATGTATATATATGTTTATGTACATACCAACATATATATTATATGAGATATATGTTAGGTATATCATATATGAAGTGTACATGACTTGAACTGCTCTAATACGAGCGGAATATTCTAAGTGGAATAAGCAAAGGTCAGCATGAAGGGAGACTGAGGAAGGAAAAATGCTCTACCTTTCTGAATCGGGTCGAGCTTCGTGGAATGGATGATGCTGGTGGTGGCTTTGAACTCCGTTTGATGTTCAGAAAAAAAAATCTTAAGAGGAAATTAACCGAGCAGAGCACATACTCTGTGAAGTGCTATTACGGCATAATTTTACAGATATGTTTCCTTGCAGTGAAAAAGAGAACAAGAATAGTGCCTTTCTCTTAGGTGTTTTGTGAAAATTAAATCAGATAGTGAACCCGAAACACTGAGCACGAGGCACAGTCAGTGAGTGCTACCTGTTAACTACGGTTATAATTAATAATAATAGTACTGTTATTGTTTTGACGATAATGAGGAGTCAGGCTGTCTACACACAGGTGCATGAAGGCAAATGATAAGGTGAACCTGATGTGAACACAGTTATCTAATCTTCCCGGCATCGTGAAGAAAGTTTCCTTCCAGATCATCTCGGGTGCTCGTAACCACCCCCGTTCCTTCAGGCACACACATGCGACAAGCATCGAGGTCCCCAGGTCCTGCCGAGGTCATTTCTTGTTCAGAACTGTTGTCTGCTCCGAGCCAAGCTCACCTGCTCTCTCTGTCCATTCCTGAGCTCCCGCTGGGGGTACAGGTGCATGCAGGCGCAGTCCGTGCGTCCGAAGGGGCCGTGCGCCTGTCCGTGATGGTCCAGTCCTTTGGAAAAGACCGAACTCGACCCGGCTACACACACTCTGACCCTAAAATGCAGCGGCTGGAGTGATCAAACTAAGTAAAGCAGCGCTTGTTGAGGGTGAAGACCAGGTTCAAGGTCACGTACCAAAGGGTCCAAGCACAAGCTCTTTTGAAAGAGGACATCTTGGTGTCGGTGTCTGAATGCCGAAAAAGCCAGAACTCCTGGCTCTGCTCTGAGGGCTAGAAAAGAGAAAGCCTTATTCCCTCTAAACAGCTCAAGGGGTTTTACTGTCTTACGATCAGTTTATTGATTAACATAAGATATGTGTCATAATTCGATGGCAGTGAAGAGATGTTATGCCCCCTCTCTGACATCTGATTCTCAGGTGTAAAAGCGAAACTCTGTGTCCACATCCAAGTCGCTCAACGAAATTGCCTGTTTGATAGGTTACTTTTG
Source organism: Pteropus vampyrus (assembly GCF_000151845.1). Classification (NCBI taxonomy): domain Eukaryota; kingdom Metazoa; phylum Chordata; class Mammalia; order Chiroptera; family Pteropodidae; genus Pteropus; species Pteropus vampyrus. Next base: position 576,158 of record NW_011889045.1, read on the forward strand.
CGAGCTGGGACGAAGGAATGGAATGAGATCATTGGATAATAGGCATCTTCTTTTAAGGCTGGATGATGGCATTCTGAGAAAAAGAATATGCCACCTTTTGTTTTTCAAATTCAGAATCCTGGTTAAGAGTGCTTTCCTCATCGTCTGAGTATAAGTTTTCACTGGCCAGCTTTCCAGCCCCATTTTCATCCGTCATTACCTACGGCGTTCTTCTGGTCATATTTGCCTCATGAAATCAAGTGTTTCCCATACACTTTAGAACCATAGAAAGTCTCTGCTGGGAGACCTCGTTTTTGAAGAGCTGAACAATTCTATACTTCTGGATAATATTCCCGTAACACTGTTTCTTACTGTATCAAATACTCTTTCAAAATTTATACTCTCCAGTGAGTCGCTTAAGAAAGCCAAAGTCTCTGCTTTCGTAAAGTCAATTTTCTACTTGATCGGGTTTGTTCTCATCTGGGCAGCTCGTGTGACATAAGGAGATTTCGACGGATCGAAACGGCGTGCCGGTGACCGTCCGGCCGGGGGCCAGGGAGCCACTCCAGAGGATGGCATCGTCGTTGCCCCTCGTGGGCAGGACTTGGGGACGTAACGCTGCATCTCGTACCCCATGACAGAGTGTCCTGAGAACCCGCGGTAATCCATGCCACGCGTGTGCCCGGTGTCGCCTGTGGACACCGCAAACTCATTTCATCGCCTGCTCTTAGTGACTATTACCTGCGGCACAGGTGGGGTCTCCAGGTAGGGCAGGGATCGCAGAGGAGGGAGGGAGTGGGGACAAGGACCGCAGGAAGAGATGCGTTCGGGTGTCCAGGTGGATGAGACAGTGAGACCGTGTCACCTCCTCCCTGGCGATGCCCCAACGACACGCAAACCTCAGGAATCCCACACGGCCCAGCATAAGCAGAGGAGGTCCCGCCAGGCCTATGGGCTCAGGCTCACCGTAGAAAGCGAACTTGGGTTTCTTTAAAAGTTATATTTATGGCACATCTGACCTGTGGGCTGGGCCACGCGCTTCATAGGACATAAAGGGAAACAAGAAATTGCATCTTTTCAACAAACGTCTCATAGGATACCTTCAGAATCACATATGGCAAAGAGCAACCCTAACAGATTTACAGGAGAGAAAGAATTCAGTGACAGGAAGGGGTCACAGGGCAGCAGAGGGGACACCTGGCCGCTTCTAGTCTGGGGACCCTCGACCACGGCTGTAACACGCCGTCTCTTCGAGGGAGATGCTCTTACTTTAAACACACAATTAAATCGGGACTGTTTAAGATGAAGAAAAATTGAACAAATTACCGGTTCCATATTAGTTTCCAGTTATCGTGGACGAGGACAAGCATAGGTATACGGAATAAGGAAGGTTCTGGGCCAGGCAGGGGAGTGGGCGAGACTGGGCTAATACAGAGACAGGTGGAGGCAGTGTGTGATAAGGATTGTAATGACGGTGTATTCAAAGCGCCATAAACCTTAAGAGGAGAGAGAAAATCTTTCAGCTTCTTGAGTGATGGGGAAAGGGATCAAGAAATAAGTAGCATTTGATCTCGACCTCAAGGGATGAGTAGAATTATATTATTCAGAGACAGTAAGGCAAATCCTTAAATCTAAGATCTGCATATTCCTTGGAGAGGATTTAATCCCATCCTTCACTCTGCAGATAAGGAAACAGAATAACACTACAAATACCAGGGCTCTGTCAACAGAAAATGCTTCCGCACCCTACGTTACACTTTTCTAAGCTCATCTGAAGGAGACGGACGTACCAGAGCCCTCCTGTGCCCTCTCGTTTGAGAGACTGCACCCACTGGTAATGGACTCAAAATTAAATCTCCCAACCGCGATTCGGGAGTTTTCCTTGAACTTACGCGTGAATTTTAGGAGTTGAGAAAAGAGACGAGGAGGACACAGCATTCCTAAGATTTGGGGAGATAAAGGTGAAAAATGAACACGCGGAGGGAGCTTGACTAATAAACCGTTTTCTCATTCACGCATTTGCTTATGGAAATGGAGACAATGATCAAACTCACACTCTTATCTTAAAGACCAATGAAGCAGCAAAAAAAAAAAAAAGCAATCTGGGGATTGTTGGCAGGGGCGCATGGTACGTTTTTCAAAGGCGAGCTAAGCGTTTCCGCAGGCGGTTTCCTGCCCGCGTCCTGAGGCCCTGAGGCCCTGAGGCCCTGGGGTCCTGAGGCCCTGGGGTCCTGGGGTCCTGAGGCCCTGAGGCCCTGGGGTCCTGAGGTCCTGAGGTCCTGAGGCCCTGAGGCCCTGAGGCCCTGGGGTCCTGAGGTCCTGGGGTCCTGGGGCCCTGAGGTCCTGAGGTTCTGAGGTCCTGAGGTCCTGGGGTCCTGAGGTCCTGAGGTCCTGAGGTCCTGGGGTCCTGAGGTCCTGAGGCCCTGAGGTCCTGAGGTCCTGAGGTCCTGAGGCCCTGAGGTCCTGGGGTCCTGAGGCCCTGAGGTCCTGGGGTCCTGGGGTCCTGAGGCCCTGAGGTCCTGAGGTCCTGGGGTC
>NW_011889045.1:578721-579106 GCF_000151845.1 Pteropus vampyrus
TTAAGAAAAAAAAAATAACTACAAAAGAAAAGAATGCCATGGCTGACGAAGTCTGTTCAGACTTTGCAAATAGTTTGCGATATAGATCGCTCAGATGAAAGTCTGTTCTTTCACAGTATGGTCTTATTTCCATTTCCAAAGAATTATTAAAGTGTCAGAAAACACACTGTTTCAAGCTGGAGTTATTACTGAGAGAAAATGCAGAAATGTTTAACCACAAAGAGTTGGAGAGAGGCTCAAACGAGCCCGAGTCTAATTGGCTTTAAGTCTACTCCCTTCCCTCCCTTTTTTTTCCAGAAAGTTTCTAAATATTATATATTTTTTAAGAAGGGATGCTGAGGGTACATCTAAAATTAACGTACACAAGTTCACTTTTTTCTCTTTT
>NW_011889045.1:579156-580639 GCF_000151845.1 Pteropus vampyrus
GCGTGAATTTTAGGAGTTGAGAAAAGAGACGAGGAGGACACAGCATTCCTAAGATTTGGGGAGATAAAGGTGAAAAATGAACACGCGGAGGGAGCTTGACTAATAAACCGTTTTCTCATTCACGCATTTGCTTATGGAAATGGAGACAATGATCAAACTCACACTCTTATCTTAAAGACCAATGAAGCAGCAAAAAAAAAAAAAAGCAATCTGGGGATTGTTGGCAGGGGCGCATGGTACGTTTTTCAAAGGCGAGCTAAGCGTTTCCGCAGGCGGTTTCCTGCCCGCGTCCTGAGGCCCTGGGGCCCTGAGGCCCTGAGGCCCTGGGGCCCTGAGGTCCTGAGGCCCTGGGGTCCTGAGGCCCTGGGGTCCTGAGGCCCTGAGGCCCTGGGGTCCTGAGGCCCTGGGGTCCTGAGGCCCTGAGGCCCTGAGGTCCTGAGGCCCTGGGGTCCTGGGGTCCTAGGGTCCTGAGGCCCTGGGGTCCTGAGGCCCTGGGGTCCTGAGGCCCTGAGGCCCTGAGGTCCTGAGGCCCTGGGGTCCTGGGGTCCTGGGGTCCTAGGGTCCTGAGGCCCTGAGGTCCTGAGGCCCTGGGGTCCTGAGGCCCTGGGGTCCTGAGGTCCTGAGGCCCTGAGGCCCTGGGGTCCTGAGGCCCTGAGGCCCTGAGGCCCTGAGGCCCTGGGGTCCTGAGGCCCTGGGGTCCTGAGGCCCTGAGGCCCTGAGGCCCTGAGGTCCTGAGGCCCTAGGGTCCTGAGGCCCTGAGGCCCTGGGGTTCTGAGGTCCTGAGGTCCTGAGGCCCTGAGGCCCTGGGGTCCTGAGGCCCTGAGGCCCTGAGGCCCTAGGGTCCTGAGGCCCTGAGGCCCTGAGGTCCTGAGGCCCTGGGGTCCTGGGGTCCTAGGGTCCTGAGGCCCTGAGGTCCTGAGGCCCTGGGGTCCTGAGGTCCTGAGGCCCTGAGGTCCTGGGGTCCTGGGGTCCTGAGGCGGAGCTGTCCAGGGGCCTCCCCTTCTCCCTGCTGTTCCCGCCACACCCCCTTCCCCGTCCTCCGTCAGGCTGTGCCACTTGCGTCACCTCAGGATGAGCACAAAACTGTCCTGCGGGTCTTCAAACCTCTGTTCCCCCTCGCTCCGGGGAAAGACCCAGAAATGCTCAGTGATTATAACATTTACAAACATAGTTTTTAAAAGGACGGACACACTTTATTCACCAACCTAGGGGAAATTTCAGTAAAAACACTCCTGAGCTAACGTGCGTCAAACTCGAGCTTTCTCTTTAGTTACTCTACGTCTCCTAATGCGGGTCGTAGGAAGATTTCACTCAGGGCTCGTTCTCCATGACTTAATCATCCCGACAACAGTACAGAGGAACCACACTCACCGAAGGAACAGACAAACTCAGATTTGTCTGCCATTCTACTAATAACGTTCTAATCATGCACACGTTTCTTCGAGATCCCTGATACTTTCCCCTCACGTATTTTGTAATTTCA
>NW_011889045.1:582579-583890 GCF_000151845.1 Pteropus vampyrus
CCTGCTGACGCTGAAGCACTGGCTAGGTTTTCATTGGCTTTTCCTTTCAGAGAAATCCAGTCGACCTATAGGGAATACAGTCTACCTATAGGGAATACAGTCTACCTATAGGGAAGGCGGGAAGGTCACCAAGGTTCCCAAAGCCAGGGGTAGCTAAGACCTCCGTCAGGAGGTGGTGACGTTGTCACCATCAGATGTTGGAGATGGGGCAGGTCACCTGGAGGCAAACACCTCAGCCAGGTATGGGGGAATACAATCCTTTTTATTATATAAGCCTGGAATAGAAACTGATTTATGAACTTAGTATTGTGTGTGGGGGGGATTGACCCTTTTAAAAAGACCCTTTTAAACTTTTTGAAGAGCAGTTTAAGATTCTCAGCAAAACCGAGAGGGAGGCACACACTTTCCCCAACTACTGCCTTCTGCCAATGCGAACACACCGCCGCCGCCAACACCCCACCAGATGGCGCCTGTTTGTGTGACAACAGGTGGACCCACTTTGACTCACTGGAACCACCCAGAGTCCGCGGTTTATGTCAGGGTCACGCTTGAGGTTGTGCACACTGGGGGTCTGCACAAATCTGTAATGACACAGGACCCACTATGGGAATGCCAGGTGTCATCCCTCGTCCCCTGCCCCGCCCCCGCGGGCCTTGGTGCCACCACACCCCTCACTGGCTCGGTGGCTTCTCCTCTTCCAGGTGACCATACACCTGCACTCCTACGGGAAGTGGCCTTTTCGGGCCAGCCTCTTTCGCTTTGTCGTATGCACTTAAAGTTCCTCCGTGCGTTTTCACGGCTTAATTTGTCCCTGTTTCTTTGTATTTGAGTGACATTCCACTGTTCCACGTGCCCAGCTTGTTTAGCCGCCACCTACTGAAGGGCATCTTGGCTGCTTCCAGGTTTTGGCAATTTGGGTAAAGCAGCTGTAAACATCCACGGGGAGGTTTTGATGCAGAATTACGTTTTCAGCTCCTTTGGGTCAATTCCGAGGAGCGCGATGGCTGGATCTGTGGTGACACAGTATTTTGGTTTTATAAGAAGTCACCAAACCATCCTCCAGAGCGGCCACACCATTTGCAACCCCACCAGCTCTGCGCGAGACTTGCTGCGGCTCCCCGTCCTCGCCAGCCTGTGGTGACACCAGTGCCCGGATGTCGCCCATTCTGATGGGTGTGTAGGAACTCAGCATTTGACTTACAATACCCATATCCCAGGCATTCTGCCACTCAGCTCGTGCTAATATAAAAATAAAATTGTAGACCCGTGGACCAGCGGAGTTGCACCAACAGAAATTCTCAAGTGATGTAT
>NW_011889045.1:584930-588333 GCF_000151845.1 Pteropus vampyrus
CTGTAAACATCCACGGGGAGGTTTTGATGCAGAATTACGTTTTCAGCTCCTTTGGGTCAATTCCGAGGAGCGCGATGGCTGGATCTGTGGTGACAGTATTTTGGTTTTATAAGAAGTCAGCAAACCATCCTCCAGAGCGGCCACACCATTTGCAACCCCACCAGCTCTGCGTGAGACTTGCTGTGGCTCCCCGTCCTCGCCAGCCTGTGGTGACACCAGCGCCCGGATGTCGGCCATTCTGATGGGTGTGTAGGAACTCAGCATTTGACTTACAATACCCATATCCCAGGCATTCTGCCACTCAGCTCGCGCTAATATAAAAATAAAATTGTAGACCCGTGGACCAGCGGAGTTGCACCAACAGAAATTCTCAAGTGATGTATTTCATCTGGGCTCTCCATTTAGAGCTGAATGCTCTGGCAAGCCAAAAAAAAAAAAAAAACGGGAAACAGAATGTGTTCTACAGGGCTCATTATTCTCATTCGATCGGTCAGCCGGACATATTTATGGGCCGTATTTCCCGAGCATGCAGTACAGACAGGAAAATGTGGTTTTACACACTGGAGACAAAGTCGTTCTTCAAACATCCAGAAGGTCCCCCTCGTGGAGCTTAGGAGGTAGCAGAGGAGAGGGACAGTGTAGGGACACATTTATGACACAAATCTCAGGTAGTGGTAAAGATGCAGAAAGTAGAAGGAGTGAGCAGCAGAGAGAAGACGAAAAACAAACAAACAAAAAAGGCAAAAGATGTCCGAGCATCTGGACAAAGAAGGCGCTTCTCGAAGGCGACAGCCGAACAGACTTCGCGGGAAGCGAGCTCCCTGGCGGACAGAAAGCGCGAGCTCTTCCGGACGAGCTCTTTCTGGATCAAACATTCCGAGGACAGGATGTCGCGTGACGTGAATGTGTCCAGTTATGTTCATGTTTCGGTCGCATGGTGCGCGCTTCACGCGTGCGCGTCTCGTGCTTTCCTCCCTTTCCGCGCGAAGCCGACGTGGATCAGCGGACGCAGCATCCGAGACTCTTGCGGAGAGTGTCACCTTCCCGCAGCCTGCCATCCCGTAGGGGGTGCGGGGCCGCGGCCACCTCATGCACCCTCTTCAGTAACTTGGGTCTGGGGGTCTCCACGCCTCGCCCCCCTTCGCACGCGGCACGGCTGTTTGCTGGGTTTGCCTCCGAGGCAGGCGCCTGGAGAAGGGGGTGGCGGGGGACCTCCCCGGCTCCCCCCAGCACCCCCAGCTCCCCGCATCACTGCCGTCTGCCGTTCCAGAGTTCTGAGCCTCGCTGAGAACGCGAGACGCCATCTCGGTTTCAATGTGGAACAAATTGCTCCTTATGGATGACTCATCTTAACCACTGAACTCAGGTGGCTTATTTTGACTGCTTTTGACACCAATGGTGATAAAATTCTTTTTGGGGATGAGAGTCAAGCGTATGTGTGTGTGTGTGCATGTGTGTGTGTGTGCGCATTGTGTGCTTGTGTGTGCGCATGTGCATGTGTGTGCATGTGTGTGCTTGTGCATGTGTGTGCATGTGTGTGGTTGTGCATGTGTGTGCGAGTGTGTGCGTGCATGTGCATGTGTGTGTGCATGTGTGTATGTGTGTGCATGTGCATGTGTGTGCTTGTGCACGTGTGTCACGTGTGTGCATGTGTGTGCTTGTGCATGTGTGTGTTGTGTGTGCTTGTGCGTGTGTGTGCATGTGTGTGTATGCTTGTGCATGTGTGTGTGCATGTGTGTGGGTGTGTGTTCATGTGTGTATGTGCACGTGTGTGTCTGTGCGTGTGTGCTTGTGTGTGTGCATGTGTGTATGTGTGCATGCATGTGTGTGTGTGTCTGTGCGTGTGTGCTTGTGTGTGTGCATGTGTGTATGTGTGCATGCATGTGTGCATGTGTGTGCATATGTGTGTGTGCATGCCTGTGTGCATGCCTGTGTGTGCCTGTGTGTGCTTGTGCATGTGTGTGTGCTTGTGCATGTGTGTGTGTGTGTGGGCGTGTGTGCGTGGGCGTGTGTGTGTGCGTGGGCGTGTGTGTGTGCGTGGGCGTGTGTGGGCGTGCCTGTGTGCGTGTGTGTGTGTGTGCATGTGTGTATGCTTGTATGTGTGTGTGTGCATGTGCATGTGCTTGTGCGTGTGTGTGCATGTGTGTGTGTGCATGTGTATGTGTGCGTGTGCGTGCTTGTGTGTGTATGTGTGCATGTGTGTGCACGTGTATGCATTGTGTGTGTGCGTGTGTGTGTGTGCATGTGTGGGTGTGTGCGTGGGTGTGTGCATGTGTGTGTATGCTTGTGCATGTGTGTGTGCATGTGTGTGGGTGTGTGTTCATATGTGTATGTGCACGTGTGTGTCTGTGCATGTGTGCTTGTGTGTGTGCATGTGTGTATGTGTGCATGCATGTGTGTGCATGTGTGCATGTGTGTGCATGTGTGTGTGTGCATGCCTGTGTGCATGCCTGTGTGTGCCTGTGTGTGCCTGTGTGTGCTTGTGCATGTGTGTGTGTGTGTGTGCTTGTGCGTGTGTGGGCGTGTGTGTGTGCGTGGGCGTGTGTGGGCGTGTGTGTGTGCGTGGGCATGTGTGTGCTTGTGTGTGTGTGCGTGCCTGTGTGCGTGTGTGTGTGTGCATGTGTGTATGCTTGTATGTGTGTGTGTGCATGTGCATGTGCTTGTGCGTGTGTGTGCATGTGCGTGTGTGCATGTGTATGTGTGCGTGTGCGTGCTTGTGTGTGTATGTGTGCATGTGTGTGCACGTGTATGCATTGTGTGTGTGCGTGTGTGTGTGCATGTGTGCATGTGTGTGCACGTGTATGCATTGTGTGTGTGTGTGTGTGTGTGTGCGCGTGTGTAGCCAAGAGGTCTCCCAGGTTAGTTCCAGGAGCTGTTTCATTGTAATTATTGCGTCTAGTTCATTAAATTCTACCAGGCGCGACCTGTTCTTATAAGCAGATCTCTGTGCTCCTGATTAACTTATAGATCATCTCAACAATTACAAAATCGGATTCTCCAGTTCTTTCCCTCATTTTTCATCACTAGAAAATATTAGATGTCAGGAAACCGATAATATACGTATAATTCTTTAAGGAAGCCCACAAAAGTGAACAATTCTTGAGAGCCAAACGACATAACGTAAACCTTGAGCATGTTCTTCAGAAATACAAATTCGATCTTAATATCCCTGTTAACGTCGAAGTTAATAAAATTCCCAATGAAATCACAACATGTATGTAAACACACACGCATGCACACGTCTGTATGTGTGTGTGTGTGCTCATCTTTCAATGCACATCTGACCATAAAAGCCCCATAGATATTTTTTGGGTTAATGACCAAAAGTCCTGAGCATCGGGGGCAAAGCCGCAGACGAGCTGAGGACAGAGGTCGGGGAAAGTCAGTGGCGAAACGAAGACTG
>NW_011889045.1:591098-593130 GCF_000151845.1 Pteropus vampyrus
GGACTGTCAGCAGCCTTCACGGCACCTCCCCAAGCCCTGCTGCGTGGCTGCGCTTCCTACTTACGAGCTAACGCACCTCATACTCAGGATAGGAAATGGCTAAGGATACACTTTCTCGGAAGGGAAAAAACAGTGTGAAATATAGGGCCACCCTAAATGCACTTGAGTCTCAGCTGGAGGCCAAGCTTCCCTCACTCACAGGGAGAACAGCGCTTTTCGGTATTTTACTCTTAAAAAAAAGGGGGATGTGAATGGACTCATGCAGATGAGCCGCAGCAAAGTAACTTCCACAAACCCTCTTCCCTCTAGATTGACAAAGTATGGAAACTTTATTTCTACTTGGACCTGGAAAGACGGAGTTTTAAAAGCAATGCCCTTCCCAACACAGGTCTAGCATCCTCCGGGAGGAGACAAGCTACTTATTGCAGTGTGTGTGTGCGCGCGCGCATGTGTCTGTGTGTGTGTGTGTGTGTGCATGTGTGCATGTGTGTGTGCACACATGTGTGCATGTGTGTCTCTGTGTGTACATGTGTGTGCGTGTGTGCATGTGTGTCTGTGTGTGCATGTGTGTATGCATGTGTGTGTGTGCGTGTGCATGCGTGTGCGTGCATGCGTGTGTGTGAGTCCACCCGTCAGTGTGTCATCTGCGTGACACCAGAACCTGCTCGTTGTCGCCAGCATGACGGTGCCGCACTCAATACACAAACCTTACGCCCACGCACGAACGCGTGCTCGAGGTCCGACACACAGCAGTGGACAGCGGATATCAGAGAGAGTGTGGACAACAGCGACAGAAAAATGCTGCCTTGGAATTGAGGACGGAGGCGACGCTCCGACTAACGACCTTGCATTCTGTGCCGGACCATTGCACGGTATCGCTCTAAATTCCTCTTTGGCTATTTCCCAGGTAGGAAATTAGGGAGAGGACATCTCTGCAGTGGATTTTTACATCACTAAGTGAAAGAGCAGGTCCCGAATCCATTCGACTCGTGAACTGAGTGGCGGTCTCGAAAGCTGGGAAATTCTGGTTATCAGTTCCGAATATATTTTACATCAAACTCTCAGGTGTAAAGTGGGGAGGCACACAACGGGGAAACGCGAAATGGGACTCATTTTATAGCTTATTACCTCCTGCTTGTCAGACTAGGTCGTTGGCCAAGTAAGTGGCAGATTTAATTGTGATCATTTAAAAATCATCTTGTTTTCTCTTTCCGGAGAAAAACCATAACCGAAACTGACGTAACGTATTAGAAGACAAAACACTAAATTGCTAATCTTCTTACTCACGACACAATACATTCTCCTCCTTAGAATCTGCAATACTACTATTGATTTAAAAGAAACTTTCAAAACATTAACTACACACTGAGGGGAAGGGCTGAGAGCTAGCAGAGCATGGGGCCTCTTTTTTCAAAAGAGCACAATCCACACTTTATAAAAGAGGTCTCCGAAGCTCAGAGCCACCCATTCAGAAAATCTGCTTAAAATGCAAAGTCGGTATTCAACTGGGAGGACCTGGCTGGGGATCGCAAGCTAAGGACGGCACACAGCGACGCCCGCAATGACATCGAGGAAATGGCATGAATCACGGAGCTGGAACACTTGGGTCGGAAAACTTTCTCTCTCTCTAACCAGAGAGATAGGTTCCAAAGACAACAGATGGCAAACTCGTCGTAAACTGTTTTTATTTGCTTGTGAATAAGAGTAATAACAATAATAAACTTGCCAACGCTTATTGGGCACCGTCCTTGGAAGGCTGTAGGTTCTTAATAACTGTCTGTAATGTAGGCAGTTCGGTAGCTGCATCACATGCAGAGCAATCTGCCACCAACACCGCCCTACTGAGAGCCGAGGACATGAAGACTCCGTTAAAAGTCAGTATGGCAGAGCGACCGTGAAACCAAGTGACCCATCTGATGGCCGAGGGCCCCGGTGACGAGCAGGGTCTGGAGCCCCTGCCGGCATCGGTGGCCTGATCGTGGGGAGGGGACGGGCCTGATAGTGTATGGGGGTTGAGCTGACGCAGGGGCGC
>NW_011889045.1:593180-598422 GCF_000151845.1 Pteropus vampyrus
GACTCATTTTATAGCTTATTACCTCCTGCTTGTCAGACTAGGTCGTTGGCCAAGTAAGTGGCAGATTTAATTGTGATCATTTAAAAATCATCTTGTTTTCTCTTTCCGGAGAAAAACCATAACCGAAACTGACGTAACGTATTAGAAGACAAAACACTAAATTGCTAATCTTCTTACTCACGACACAATACATTCTCCTCCTTAGAATCTACAATACTACTATTGATTTAAAAGAAACTTTCAAAACATTAACTACACACTGAGGGGAAGGGCTGAGAGCTAGCAGAGCACGGGGCCTCTTTTTTCAAAAGATCACAATCCACACTTTATAAAAGAGGTCTCCGAAGCTCGGAGCCACCCATTCAGAAAATCTGCTTAAAATGCAAAGTCGGTATTCGACTGGGAGGACCTGGCTGGGGATCGCAAGCTAAGGACGGCACACAGCGACGCCCACAATGACATCGAGGAAATGGCATGAATCACGGAGCTGGAACACTTGGGTCGGAAAACTTTCTCTCTCTCTAACCAGAGAGATAGGTTCCAAAGACAACAGATGGCAAACTCGTCGTAAACTGTTTTTATTTGCTTGTGAATAAGAGTAATAACAATAATAAACTTGCCAACGCTTATTGGGCACCGTCCTTGGAAGGCTGTAGGTTCTTAATAACTGTCTGTAACGTAGGCAGTTCGGTAGCTGCATCACATGCAGAGCAATCTGCCACCAACACCGCCCTACTGAGAGCCGAGGACATGAAGACTCCGTTAAAAGTCAGTATGGCAGAGCGACCGTGAAACCAAGTGACCCATCTGATGGCCGAGGGCCCCGGTGACGAGCAGGGTCTGGAGCCCCTGCCGGCATCGGTGGCCTGATCGTGGGGAGGGGACGGGCCTGATAGTGTATGGGGGTTGAGCTGACGCAGGGGCGCAGGCAGGGGCTGTCTGTCACCTGCTGCACAGGTTAATACTGTGGCATCAAGTTCAGTAGCCGGGGCGGCTGCGCCCAGGGGTGCTGGCTGAGCACACGTAAGGGGACCCGGACCTGTGCTTGAGGCCAGTCTCCACCACCCACTGTCTACCCTGAGCCAGGCAATCATGCTCGTTGTCAGGAGATTTTTTTTTTTTTTTTTGAGTCCTGTAAAAATCAGTGTGACAATCATTCTTCTCCGAAGTCAAGGATGAGGCCCTGCCCCAGGTGCGTCTAACGAGGAACAACATTAGAACGGCAGCCCCCGCCTTTAATTTAGACGGCTAGAAAGAGATGCCATCGCTCCCAGTGTCACGGCTTGCCTTTCGCAACCTGGCCTTGCGATGTGTCATCTACACAGCTGTGGGGGGAAATTCGGCATCTGCATTTCTCATTCTCAACCCAGCGGGTTCGTCCGTCTGCTCGTCATGGGTCATCTGCATCCGAACTAACTGAGGCCGCGCTCGCATTGCGACAGTGCTTCAGACTCAAGAAACAGGGCTGGGAGGGAAAATGAAGTGTCCACCGCTTCTTGAGAACTGAAAGGGGAGGGAGATGTTTAAGTATAGCCAAGAAGAACCAAGGAAGAAGCAGACGAGCAGTAGATAAGAAAATGCACAATACATTTAAAACCTCGCCTGTTTGAAAAGATTAGTATAGTTTTATAAAGAACGTACAAGCTAGACTAGCCCACGGGGTTAGGGAAAGTTGGGGTACACGAGAGGTGTCAGCTGGCTCCTTGCGTCTCAGCTTCGAATCCACCAGACGTCGCCTGCTCTGTGATAACGGGGCGACGTCGTAAATGTCCGCCTTTCCCCGAGGGGCGCGCTGTGGAGCTTTGTCGGGAAAAGGTGCCAGAAGGACACTGGGGAGGAGGGAGCATCCCTTCCTGCTCTTGGTGGCATCTCTCCACACACGAGCAGCACACGGCGGCCAGTGGCATCTGACGCTGTCCATCGCAGCCTCCCCCAAGGCCCGCCTGGTGGCTGACCCTCCCCCTGGGCACTGACTTCCCTTTCTGCCATCGCAGACGCCTCCCAGGCTGGGCACAGCACGTCGTCCTGCCGAGCTCGGCCACCTCTCAAGGAGCCACGGCAGGGTCTGGGGCTCGCCCTGGGAGACGAGGGTGCCCAGACTGGTTTCTTCCTCCAGAGGCTGGGAGTCGCCCCAAGAGGAAGTGACTTCTCCCTCCACCTGCTGTTCCCGCATCCTTTAGAGTCGGTGTCGCCCCCGCGTGCCCACACACTCGTCTTCCCAAGTCCTCGCATTCCGAATACTTCTTCACACGAACTGTTCTCTTTTTAAATTACTCTGTGGTTTCTGCGATCTTGAGTGGACACTGATTGCGTCTCTGGATATTAAAACTGTGAGAGCTAACAGTGGGGAACAATCTGGAAGCTAAAATCATAAATCTGGCATTTAGAGAAATAGTTGCAGAGTACGATAACATGACACCCAGCGAGGCATTTTTTCCTTTTCTTTTTCATGTGTGGGGGACAGTTAGCTGAGTGCTGTTCTATCAGTAAACACACAAATGAGATTTATTTAGAGAGCTGTACTAGATATTAGAAATTTTAGGCATTATTGGGTAGTGATTCTTATCTGCTGGTTTATAACACGAGCCGAGGTGAGAGTTTGGTATGGTTTCTGACCCGAACCTGTGTATAACTAGAACTGGGTGATGGAAATCCTGCATACTATGAAATAGAATGTGGACATACATTCTTTTATTAATGCTAACAGTCCATCTTTTTCGACTTTTACAAAATAATTTTGGCCAAGAGATAAGAGATTAAAAAAAGAAAAAAACCCACCACCATCAAAATCAAATCAAAGAGTACGTGCTCATATTCTCGAAGTTCCTGGTCTGAAACTAAGCACAAATGTAACAAAATACATGATTTATTTTTACGAATGGAAATAATGTCCTCCCTTTGCTCCTTGTAAAATTCCCCTCTGTGTGTTTTAAAACGAGGGGTTGGAGACAGTTACTTCGCTCTGACAGCTTCACAGTCGAGGCCAGAGACTTGCTCCCAGAACAATGACAGAAGCACAGACCACGTGCTCCACAGCCACCCAGCCCCGGCTGGTGACAACGACAAGGACAAAATTAAAGTCTCCAGAAATTGTCCTAAGAACATAAAACAGAAAGGAAAACAAAACAAAATCAAGAAAATCCAGCTTATTTGCAGATAAAGATGAGATGATCCTAAAAATTCACACGGGCATACAAAGGACCTAGAATAGCCAAAACGACATTAAAAAAAGAAGAGGAAAGAAAAAAAATGATGGTTCCCACCTCCCTATGTCAATACTTCCTGCGAAGCCACAGCAGTCAGGACTATGCATTACTGGCACAAAGGCAGATACGCTGATTAATCAATAGGATCCAGAGCGCAGAAATAGAACCTCACGTCGAGGGTCACGTGATCATGATGAAGGCGCCCAAACAGCCCAGTCGGTGGCGAAGGAGACGTCTTTGCAGCAGATGCGGCCGAGACAGCTGGGCTTCCCCAGCGAAGGGCGGTGCGGACCCATCGTACGAAACGCTCATTCTGAACGAATCGTAGGCCTGCGTGTAAGAAACGGAGCTGGCGGGAAACACAGGGTAAACGCGTAAACCAAGTCTTCACAGGAACCGTCGACAAGAATTAGCTGGACCACACCACAGCTAAAAACCTGTGTTTCAAAGACACCATCTAAAAAGTAAAGACAACCCGCAAAATTGGAGAACTTTTTTTCCAAATCATAAGGTTTGATCAAAGACTCGTCAGAGATCAAAGAAAGATCTCTGATGACTCAGTCATAAAAAAGGGAAATTACTCAATGGAATAATGGGCAAAACATCTCGATGGACAGCGCTCCAAAAAAGATATATGACCGGCCCAGAAGTGCGTGGAAAATGCTCGACATCGGTAGCCATTACGGAAATGCAAGTCGAACCCGTCATCAGACAGCCGTTCACACCCGCTAGAATAGTTACGATCGAAAAGACAGTCGATAAGAACGGCCGGTGAAGCGGTGGAGAAATCGGTGCCCTGATGGAAAGCGGGCGGGGAGGGAAGGCGGTGAAACCATTTTGAAAAGCCCTCTAGAAGTTCCTCGAAACATCGCCATGTGCTCCAGCGGGCTCACCTCTACTCATATATCCAAGCTGGGGACGTGTCCACACAAAGACCCGCACGCAAATGTTCACAGCAGCATTATGCACGATGGAGAAAAGTGGGAGCAACTCAGTGTCCACTGAGAGATGAGCAAGTGGGATGTATGTCCCTAAAACTGGACGTTATTCAGAAATACAAAGGAATGAACCACTGATTCATTCACGAGTGACCCTTGAAAGCATGAAGCTAACGCAGGAGCCAGTCATGAAAGCCCACGGTGTCTGCGACGGCGTTTACATGGTTATGGCCAGAAGAGGCAGCACAGAGCCGGGAGAGGGGACCGTGCTCCCCAAGGGCTGGAGGGGCTGAGGTAAAACTGGGAGCAACTGTGGACGGGTACAGGGTTTACTGGGTAACGGAATGTTCTAGCATTGATGATGGTGCATGGTCGTGTAACTCTGTGACTGTTTTAAAACACAGAGGGTTGTACACTTTAAATAGGTGACTTTCATGGTGTGCATTATATTTTACTACAGAGATTATTCAAAGGAAAAACAGCTCTGGACTGGAGAACAGAGGGTAATAGAAGATATTGAAATTCAAATCGACTACAATTCCTACTTCCATGTTACTTATAATGAAAGATGCCTACATTAATTGAGGTTAAGAATGAAAAACAAATGAATTAAAATACCCGTATTAAGTCAGTTTGCGAACGAATAAAGGAAAATGGCCAGAAGATTGAAAAGGGACCAATTTTTTGGTTTTCCAAAGGCAGAATGAGGCAGAATTCTGAATGTTCAGAGCGGTGAGATCGCCCCTCCGCCCGGAGCCAGCATTGATGGACTGTCAGCAGCCTTCACGGCACCTCCCCAAGCCCTGCTGCGTGGCTGCGCTTCCTACTGACGAGCTAACGCACCTCACACTTAGGATAGGAGATGGCTAAGGATACACTTTCTCGGAGGGGAAAAAACAGTGTGAAATATAGGGCCACCCTAAATGCACTTGAGTCTCAGCTGGAGGCCAAGCTTCCCTCACTCACAGGGAGAACAGCGCTTCTTTTCGGTATTTTACTCTTAAAAAAAAAGGGGGATGTGAATGGACTCATGCAGATGAGCCGCAGCAAAGTAACTTCCACAAACCCTCTTCCCTCTAGATTGACAAAGTATGGAAA
>NW_011889045.1:598572-599324 GCF_000151845.1 Pteropus vampyrus
TGAGATCGCCCCTCTGCCTGGAGCCCCGCCCCCGCCCCATGTCACTCGAGGGACCCCTTCCGAGCCCCCCAGGCCACGTTCGGACCTCATGTCCCCTTCCTGAACCCCTCCTTGGGCGCAGATGGCGTCCGCTGTTGGCATCGGCCCATTGCATGCGGTCGCACGCACTTCGGCCGAACGCGGGTGACACGGGCCATCTCTGCAGCTCTCATGTTTCACGCACACACCAGCTCATCCGCGCTCGCTGCTTTGGGGGGAGTCCTGCTGGCGGAGGGGGTGGGGAGGCCAGTGGGGATGCCCAGATCGAGGGGGGAGCCGTGGTTTCCTCTGGGCATCATGGGAGGAAAATATCTCATAAGTCCAATTCGCATTCCTTCCACTCATAAACGTGTTCCAGTTGAAGGGGGTAATTACAGAGTCCCCCGATCAGATGTGGTCCCCATCCCCGCACTCTGGGAAGACCTCAGGCTCTGGGAGGGCCTGGCCCAGCTGTCCTCAGTCCCTCTTGCCGACGAGTGGGGTAGACGAGGCGCCGAGGTTCTCACGCCCTGTGTGGAGGGGCAGAGCCGGGGACCATTGTGTCCCAGGGCAGGGGGCATGAAGTGGCAGCTCCAGGGTGGCTGGTGCAATCCAGCAGCCTCACGGAGGCGTCGGCCCGGTCGACAGTCAGCAGGAGCTGAAGCGGGGCGCTTAGCCAGCAGGTGTAACCAGCCGAGGCCTGTGGGGACCACCTCCGCGTCCACAGGAACTGG
>NW_011889045.1:608949-612509 GCF_000151845.1 Pteropus vampyrus
CTGATGGAAAGCGGGCGGGGAGGGAAGGCGGTGAAACCATTTTGAAAAGCCCTCTAGAAGTTCCTCGAAACATCGCCATGTGCTCCAGCGGGCTCGCCTCCAGTCATATATCCAAGGAGGGGACGTGTCCACACAAAGACCCGCACGCAAATGTTCACAGCAGCATTATGCACGATGGCGAAAAGTGGGAGCAACTCAGTGTCCACCGAGAGATGAGCAAGTGGGATGTATGTCCCTAAAACTGGACGTTATTCAGAAATACAAAGGAATGAACCACTGATTCATTCACGAGTGACCCTTGAAAGCATGAAGCTAACGCAGGAGCCAGTCACGAAAGCCCACGGTGTCTGCGACGGCGTTTACATGATTACGGCCAGAAGAGGCAGCACAGAGCCGGGAGAGGGGACCGTGCTCCCCAAGGGCTGGAGGGGCTGAGGTAAAACTGGGAGCAACTGAGGACGGGTACAGGGTTTACTGGGTAACGGAATGTTCTAGCATTGATGACGGTGCATGGTCGTGTAACTCTGTGACTGTATTAAAACACAGAGGGTTGTACACTTTAAATAGGTGACTTGCATGGTGTGCATTATATTTTACTACAGCGATTATTCAAAGGAAAAACAGCTCTGGACTGGAGAACAGAGGGTAATAGAAGATATTGAAATTCAAATCGACTACAATTCCTACTTCCATGTTACTTATAATGAAAGATGCCTACATTAATTGAGGTTAAGAATGAAAAACAAATGAATTAAAATACCCGTATTAAGTCAGTTTGCGAACGAATAAAGGAAAATGGCCAGAAGATTGAAAAGGGACCAATTTTTTGGTTTTCCAAAGGCAGAATGAGGCAGAATTCTGAATGTTCAGAGCGGTGAGATCGCCCCTCCGCCCGGAGCCCCGCCCCCGCCCCATGTCACTCAAGGGACCCACACCGAGCCCCCCAGCCACGTTCGGACCTCATGTCCCCTTCCTGAACCCCTCCTCGGGCGCAGATGGCATCCGCTGTTGGCATCGGCCCATTACATGCGGTCGCACGCACGCTGACGAACGCGGGTGAGGTGGCCAGCCCTGTGACATGGGCCATGTCCGCGGCTCTCATGTTTCACGCACACACCAGCTCATCTGCGCTCGCTGCTTTGGGGGGAGTCCTGCTGGCGGAGGGGGTGGGGAGGCCAGTGGGGATGTCCAGATCGAGGGGGGAGCCGTGGTTTCCTCTGGGCATCATGGGAGGAAAATATCTCGTAAGTCCAATTCGCATTCCTTCCACTCATAAACGTGTTCCACTTGAAGGGGGTAATTACAGAGTCCCCCGATCAGATGTGGTCCCCATCCCCGCACTCTGGGAAGACCTCAGGCTCTGGGAGGGCCTGGCCCAGTTGTCCTCGGTCCCTCTTGCCGGCGAGTGGGGTAGACGAGGCGCCGAGGTTCTCACGCCCTGTGTGGAGGGGCAGAGCCGGGGACCATTGCGTCCCGGGGCAGGGGGCGTGAAGTGGCAGCTCCAGGGTGGCTGGTGCAATCCAGCAGCCTCACGGAGGCGTCGGCCGGGTCGACAGTCAGCAGGAGCTGAAGCGGGGCGCTTAGCCAGCAGGTGTAACCAGCCGAGGCCTGTGGGGACCACCTCCGCGTCCACAGGAACTGGACGCAGCTCCTTCCATCTGTGGACACGTGGGCCAGGAACGCAGCGAGGACATGGCGGGGCCCCTGACGCAGCGTAAGGTGGATGCAGCTCGAATGCAGCTCGGAACGAAGCGGCTCAGCCAGACACGCCTCGCCCACTGTGGCGCGTCTCCCCGGCTTTCTCAGCTTCTCCCTGTGCCCGGAAGCTACACTGAGAAAGGAAAAGGAGAGCAAAGGGCAGAGCCCCCCAAAGGGTGAGGTTCGCTCGAGAAGATGAGTTTGCCCAGAATGCAACGGTTTTCACTGGGGGAGGCTAACAGTTCATTTTCAGGTTTCGGCCTCCAAAACATCACCCCCCAACCAACCCCCGTGCATGCCATCGGGGGGAATAGGGGATTCAAAGAAAGATGAGGCCAGATGAGGTGCAGAAAATCGACAGATTTATTTTGAAGCTTGAGACGTGTCTCACTCATTTTGTGTTTCCCTCGACACGGGACATCCTGGCGAGTGAGACAGGTCACGTGCTTGCAGAACGTGCCCACTGAATGAGCCGAGCGTCCTCGACAAAGGTTTATTTAAGAGAGAGGAACCGACTCGGGGGGACGGTCTAGTGTCCTCTGCTCCAGGAGCCCCGTAGGTTCGATTCTATGCCCTGGCACACTGAAGGGAGGAGGTGGTTTCCAGGGGTGATGGGGATACATGCGCCTTCCCGAGAGCCTGCGACGGGGACGGCGGAGCGTGTGACCCTGCTCTTTGCTCCATCACGGCCAAGGACTTACAGGTCGGATATAGGATGAGTTTAATCGAAGCCCCGTTAGAGTAAGATTTTCAAGCCCCAGGGACTGAAGAGATGAGATTGGTTTTACTATTTTTAACCCATCCAAGGGAGAAGAGGAGTAATGGGAAGAAACAGCGTCAGTGTGTAGGGGGGTGTAGTTTGCAGAAGGCCAGCTCTCGTTCATCACGGGGTTTCCCTGCCCCAAATGCCCACATTCCTGCCGCGGGTCCGGCCAAGCGAGCAGTTTGCTATTCCCTGGGGACGTCATCCCAAGGCTTCTGAAGACAGGAACGACCGGGCAGAGGAGAAACGATGCACTTGGAATAGAGTGTGGGGGACAGAATCAGAGACGAGGAAATATCTGCGCAATAATGACGTAGAAAGATGTTCAGACGGCAAACTCTTATCATCACCCAGTGATGGACAAAGTCCGACACGTTGCTGGGGAAGGAACCGCAGCTCCTGACTTAGCTGGAGCACAGTTTCATAAAAGCTAAAGGACCGTAAAGGCCCCTTGTCAGTTTTACCACCAGGGAACGTTGTCCTCGAGGACCTTGGAGCCTTCCTTTGAAGGGTGGGCATCCAGGACGACAGGGTCTCTGTGGAAACGTAAGATCCTAAACGTCTTTTGGTCAACGACGGACCGGACCACGTGCACGACGGTGGTCCCATGAACTTATAGCGGAGCTGAAAAATCCAGATCACCTGGTGGCATCGTAGCCGTGGAAACATCATACGGAAACGCATCGCTCCCGGGTTCACGGTGACGCCGCCTGGGCGAACCCGCCGCCCTGCGGTCCTGTGACCGTGTAGCACACAGGGTCACGCACGCTGCGGAGGGCTTGACGGCGACGAGAAACGATGCCGCGGCTGAGGTGTTTCCTGTCGTTCTCATCATGGCCTCGCAGTCCATTCCCACCTGCCGTAAGAGACGTCTCTGTGGAGCGGCAGCCCCGGACGCCTCCCGGACGACTCAGGCATCGTTCCCTCCTGGGCCGATGTCACCGCGGGTCGTTCTGTGCCGTGACATGCTGTGCCGTGACACGCTGTGCCAGCTCGGAGCCCAGGAGCAAGAGGCTGCACCCCGTGGCCTGGGCGTGCCATCTGGGAGTGTGTAAGCGCACTCTGTGATGCTCACACAACCACGAAGCGGCCCAGTGAC
>NW_011889045.1:612604-615943 GCF_000151845.1 Pteropus vampyrus
ATTTTGAAGCTTGAGACGTGTCTCACTCATTTTGTGTTTCCCTCGACACGGGACATCCTGGCGAGTGAGACAGGTCACGTGCTTGCAGAACGTGCACACTGAATGAGTGGAGCGTCCTCGACAAAGGTTTATTTAAGAGAGAGGAACCGACCCGAGTCTAGTGTCCTCTGCTCCAGGAGCCCCGTAGGTCCGATTCTATGCCCTGGCACACTGAAGGGAGGAGGTGGTTTCCAGGGGTGATGGGGATACGTGCGCCTTCCCGAGAGCCTGCGACGGGGACGGCGGAGCGTGTGACCCTGCTCATTGCTCCATCACGGCCAAGGACTTACAGGTCGGATATAGGACGAGTTTAATCGAAGCCCCGTTAGAGTAAGATTTTCAAGCCCCAGGGACTGAGGAGACGAGATTGGTTTTACTATTTTTAACCCATCCAAGGGAGAAGAGGAGTAATGGGAAGAAACAGCGTCAGCGTGTAGGGGGGTGTAGTTTGCAGAAGGCCGGCTCTCGTTCATCACGGGGCTTCCCTGCCCCAAACGCCCACATTCCTGCCGCAGGTCCGGCCAAGCGAGCGGTTTGCTATTCCCTGGGGACGTCATCCCAAGACTTCTGAAGACAGGAACGACCGGGCAGAGGAGAAACGATGCACTTGGAATAGGGTGTGGGGGACAGAATCAGAGACGAGGAAATATCTGCACAATAATGACGTAGAAAGATGTTCAGACGGCAAACTCTTATCATCACCCAGTGATGGACAAAGTCCGACACGTTGCTGGGGAAGGAACCGCAGCTCCTGACTTAGCTGGAGCAGTTTCATAAAAGCCAAAGGACCGTAAAGGCCCCTTGTCAGTTTTACCACCAGAGAACGTTGTTCTCGAGGACCTCGGAGCCTTCCTTTGAAGGGTGGGCATCCAGGACGACAGGGTCTCTGTGGAAACGTAAGATCCTAAACGTCTTTTGGTCAACGACGGACCGGACCACGTGCACGACGGTGGTCCCATGAACTTATAGCGGAGCTGAAAAATCCAGATCACCTGGTGACATCGTAGCCGTGGAAACATCATACGGAAACGCATCGCTCCCGGGTTGGCGGTGACGCCTCCTGGGCGAACCCGCCGCCCTGCGGTCCTGTGACCGTGTAGCACACAGGGTCACGCACGCTGCGGAGGGCTTGACGGCGACGGCAAACGATGCTGAGGTGTTTCCTGTCGTTCTCATCATGGCCTCGCAGTCCATTCCCCCCTGCCGTAAGAGACGTCTCTGTGGAGCGGCAGCCCCGGACGCCTCCCGGACGTCTCAGGCATCGTTCCCTCCTGGGCCGATGTCACCGCGGGTCGTTCTGTGCCGTGACATGCTGTGCCGTGACACGCTGTGCCAGCTCGGAGCCCAGGAGCAAGAGGCTGCACCCCGTGGCCTGGGCGTGCCATCTGGGAGTGTGTAAGCGCACTCTGTGATGCTCACACAACCACGAAGCGGCCCAGTGACACAGGCCTCAGAATGTATCCAGGCCTTAAGTGGCACGTGACTGCTGAGTTCTGGTCTCTCTCCTCTATTGCAATAGATTGCAACAGTTTTAACTAAAACTTTCTTGTCTCTTTAACTGCTATAACTATTGCTTTGACACCAGATTGGGTCACACAAAACAAATGACAGAAATACTATAAACTTAGTTTTTCTGTCAATTTTTCCTACCGGAACTCAAGAAAATCCATTTCTGGCAGTATTAATATTATGACTACTTCCAGATATTATATAAACCTAAACTTCAAGATAAAAAAAAAAAATAGCCCATTACCACACAATTACCTTTTGCTTTGTTACTATAGAGTTGTATTAAAATGTGTGAAATATAGTATTCACTAAACTAAAAATAGGCTAAAACTTTCTTCCCAAGTTTTAGTGTTCTTTCTCTTTAAGGGGAGTTCATAGAGTTGATTTCATTTTGGCAGTTTTGTAGTTATATTCAAGGAATCTGCTTTACTAGCTAAATGGTAGTCTCTATACACATTACTTCAAAATATGATATTTTTAAAAGTACATATGAGAGGAGAAGGATATTGGTAAACAAACATATCAAACATTAAACATCATGTATCCGATAACAAGTATTATTAAAAAGTGGTAGAACATTTGTTAGTGTGTTAATATTACAAACTGCCTTTCCAACATGATGCTTTGATATACAGTTTTTAAAAATGTTATATAGAGTATAACGAATAAATATATCCCAATAGTTATGCCATATTTAACACAAAGTATGTCATGTGTTCACATCACATGTTAAAGTATAGTAATAAAAACGCCATCAACTGAAAGAAATTAAATTTGTAGAAAAAATCTTAGCCGTTTAAAAATGTAAATCCAAAGAATACATTCGGACGGTAGAAATATTATTTCAAGATGACTTCGACGACAACATCTTCTATGATTGTTTTAAAAATCGTGATAATATTTTACAAATCTCTTTACAACATCGAAACTAGAAGTTCACGGAAAAGTTTCCGCACGGCCTCGGCTGTCGGAGCATTCAGCTCTGAGCGCTTTCGAATGTCCCTTGACTGGCCTCAAAGGCAACAAAAAGTCTGTCTCTTGGCAGAAAACTAAAAGGAAGAAAAATGATTAGCTTTGATTTCTTTTCACATTTTTACTTATTCTCGTCCCAGATTCTTTAGTCGGGAGAAAAGAAAGAAAGAAAGAAAGAGAATGTAACAAGTCATCGCGTAAACAATGTTGCAAGTTCCAAACAACTTCCTCGCGTCAGCACAAAGCCTCTGGGAAGCGCTTCCAGTTAATAATCTACTCCAATTCATATTCAATTAAACCAATTCATGGCAAGGAAATAAGGAGTCACCGTACAGATTATTTAATTGACCCATCGCTGAATGTGTGATTCCTGCACCTGGGTGGATTCAAATGGCCGTCTCCTTGTCTGCCCCCCGCCCCCCCACACCCCCCAGCTCCCTGCAGCTCAGCCGCTTGTCTCCCGGCTGTGTGGGTGCATGAGAATAGCTCAGGGGACCGGGGCCTCCCGTCCTCAGCAAGTCCCACCTGCTGAGAAACCGTGATTTGAGGGGAAAAATACTTTCTCCTTTTTTCTCCGGCAGCCAGGGGTTCCTTGACAATTCTCTTCTGTTTCCAGAACCGTCCTGTTAATTTGTATTCCTTGTCCATAGTAACCAGACCAGGAGCAAAGGAAAACATGGTAGGTTTGGGCAAATTCCTATTTTTGTTTGTTTGTTTGTTTGTTTGTTTGTTTGTTTTTACATCTTAAGGCTGGCAGCAAAACTAACAAAAATATGCATCTTAGGAGACATCTCATATTTCTGGAAATTTCGTATTACA
>NW_011889045.1:621448-625114 GCF_000151845.1 Pteropus vampyrus
GCTCAGGGGACCGGGGCCTCCCGTCCTCAGCAAGTCCCACCTGCTGAGAAACCGTGATTTGAGGGGAAAAATACTTTCTCCTTTTTTCTCCGGCAGCCAGGGGTTCCTTGACAATTCTCTTCTGTTTCCAGAACCGTCCTGTTAATTTGTATTCCTTGTCCATAGTAACCAGACCAGGAGCAAAGGAAAACATGGTAGGTTTGGGCAAATTCCTATTTTTGTTTGTTTGTTTGTTTGTTTGTTTGTTTGTTTTTACATCTTAAGGCTGGCAGCAAAACTAACAAAAATATGCATCTTAGGAGACATCTCATATTTCTGGAAATTTCGTATTACATGTTTTCACACGCAACTGGAAAGGACACGAGAAAAAGAAGTCTCAGAGGGAGGCGGGGAAAGATGGGTGAGGCCTGGGGATCCCCCGGTGTGGGAGCCAAACCACTGAGGCCCATTCCTGAGCCCCACCGTCTGATTAGGGGGGCTCCATGCCAAGCCTTCGCCCCTGGGCTCCCCAGGGATGAGTCCGCCCCTCTCTCTCTCTCTCTCTCTCTCCCTCTTTCTCTCTCCCCCTTCCTCCCTCCCTCCCTCCCGGGTCACTCACTGCAGGGGCCTCTGCCTCTGTCTCTGCCCCTCATCCTGCCTTTGAGATGCATTATTCACACTGTTCTCCATAAAACTGTCCCAATGTAAATATTCAAATGAAACTTCCTGCTCACCCACCAAGCCATCCCTGCGCTGTGCCTCAGGCCCCTGGGGGCTCATGACCTGCAGAGGCCAGACCGGGGCAGCTGGCTTTGCTTTCCAGGCCTCGTGCAGAGAATCTGAGCGAGTATCTCAGTTTTTATTATTTAGGTTACAATTCTTTTTGAAGGCATTATAAAATATTTTTAAAAATCTATTGAAAAACTTTTGAAAACCAGGCTATCTGAAGTCTTTGGTGCAGCAGGCTTCGGGAGCGAGGCTCGGGCTAAATTTCAAACCTTCCGCTTTAAGCTCCTGCATGCTGCAAACTATAAATGCGTTGAGCCTGCCCTAGACCATCTCTTACCTGACACATTTATACACTTTTCCCCCAGCTAAATCCTGCTTCTGTCATTCATTCATGCAGACACGAATGACTTTTCAAGATGCAATTTGAAGAAAATAAAAAAAAGAAATGATAGTTCATAGCTTTCTAAAGCTGAAGGCACCCTTCCTTAACTCCATAATCCTTTGTGGCTTTAAAACAATAGTGTTTAACACAGCTTAGAGCAGAGTCTCTAACCCCCTCCCCCACACACACACCGCCCTCCCCCTCACAGCGGACCCTAGGGTCTGTGGCCTGTTAGGAACCGGGCCACAAAGCAGGAGGCGAGTTACTGAAGCTTCATCTGTGTTTGCAGCCCCTTCACCCCCTCAGCTCAGATGCTCATCGGAGCACAGGTCTCTGGTGCCACAAAGGTTGGGGACCGCTGGCCTAGAGAACATTGCTTAGGATGAGTCTTACTTAAGTCTTCCTGCTATGTCTTAATTGCTTTAGTCAGTCCTGTGTTTTTCATATAATGGATAATCGATAATTATTGAATTGAATTTAGCCCAACAGGTAATGAAATTATCAATAAAGCTAATTATAAATTAGAACAGTGTAAAGGATTTTCAAATGCGTTGGCTAATAAGAAAGAATGTTAGAAACAATTAGGTGAATATCAAAAGGCTTTGGGAAGAGTGAGCTTGACACAAAGTGGGTAAGATTCTCTGGGCCCATCTGATGGACTGCAGAGGAGTGGGGGCGAGGGGGAGGGGGCTGGAGGGGGAGGGGGAGACAAAGCATCTCCCGATTGTCAGTCAGCGGAATTAAAAGAAGCTTAAATACTTTGCTTGAGGCTAAGGAACAGGACTGTAAGGGAGAAGGCAAAACGCCTGCCTTCAGGACCCTGCCTTGTTTTCGGATCAGGCCTATGATCTGGGCTAAAAATTGTGGAATTTTAAGCGCTCAACTCCAGATCAAGACAGGTGAGCAGATTTCACCCAGAACCGAACCTCTTCCTGCAGGCTCCCCGTCTCAGTCAAGGCAACTCGACCTGCCACTGCCGGCCGGAAAGCTCGAAGCCACCTTTGACTCTCCCCGCTCATATCTCAAATCAAATTCGTCCGGGGGCCACACCACGTCCTCCGCTGTCAGCCTGAGCAGAACGCCTGTCATCAGCCACCTGCTCTTGCACCCGTCACTGCTCCTTCCCAGAGGATGCACGGAAGAGCAGCCGGAAGAACCTTCCAGACACACAGAATTGCGACCCTCTGCCATCGCACGGAGTGACCCCAGGTCCTAGCACCCCTCACGCGCCCGAGCACCACTCACTGGCCCTTGGTTTCCTCGACCTCATTGAATGACTCTCCCTTCCTTCTTCCTGCTCCCCGCCTCCAGCCTCCTTGATGTTCGTCAACCCTGACAGGTGCTTGCTTCTCCGGGGGCTCGTCCCCCCCACAGCCACTAGTCACTCATCTGCCCCGCGCGTCAGCCCCTGCCGACTTCTCTAGCATCTACGATCCTATTTTAAGCTTCTTCCCCAAGGATTTTCTAGTTCCTCCTTTATTTTTCTCTATAGAATCATTGCCTGAAAATAATCCCTCCACGGGATCAGAAGTGCCACCTTTAGAATACGTAAGGCTTATAGCAGGCACTCCATAAATACTTACTGAAATAAGGAATGAACGAAAGAATGGATGGACGAAATTCATGCATTCGCTAAATGAATTCAAGGCTACCCAGACCCCAAAATTACATTCCAAAGTATTGAGAGTCTGTGTACCACGTATGAATATAAAAATAGAACATTGGTCTACGGATAACAGCACACAAACTACTTTCCTATACGTTACCCATCTTGATAATGAGATCGCTCAATTGTTATTCATGATGTTGAGGAATCGTGGAGAGCGGCAGAAAATAGAAGCATTAGGGCAAAAACAGCGATAGCTAAGATGAACGGAGAATAAAATTATGAGTGACTAACGTGGACCCGGATGACTTCGCGACCCTCCCTCCGTGGCTGCATAAACACACCCTGCTGATTTATAGGAGTCCGTGTTGTCTCTGCCGTGCAGCCTTGCATGGCCCGTGAGCAATTTTAAACTCTGTAAATTGTAGATAACTCACAGGATGCCAATGATTCTATTCAACGAGCATGGAAAGCGATGTTCTCAGGATTCTTCTCCCACCAAAAGCAGGTCCGTATTATTCGTAATTAACTTCAGTATTATTCCCTGTACCTACAAGGGGCCCTTTGAATTCCGATTTGAACAATTTGCAACATCTTATTAATTCTCTCTTTAATAAGTTAACTAATATTTTTGACATATATTTATTTTACATTTGTATGAAAGGCATGCTTATATTATTTTTCAAATTATCTTTTAATGGAGCCGAACCCTTATCACATGCCAGACTTTTTCTAACTTAATCTCGGCACTTCAGAGACACGGAGCCTTAGAACTCACAAAAGTGGGGTCCTACTTAAGTCGATAAAGAACAATAAATGTTACAATAAAAGGCAACTATATTAGTGAAGGATAAAAAATAGCCCAGGCCAGATTTCCATTTACTACTTCGGGAAGATTCCTAGACAGGTCAGTCATCGAAGAATGGCACGTAGCTTGTCACCGCGCCTGTGGACACAGCCGTCCCTGAGG
>NW_011889045.1:627144-627471 GCF_000151845.1 Pteropus vampyrus
AATAAAATGAGAAGGACTCAGGGACTCCAGTTTATACTTCAAAAATGTCAGAACTTTTAAATTTTTAAATTAAAAAAATTAAAAACACAATAAATTTGATCTTAGAGGCCCATTAAAGTAACTGAAATACTCTTTTTCTAAACACAATATGTCACTAAACATATTTAATTCCACTTTAAAAAAATCAAAGTGGCAATTTTTACCGTAATATTTCAAAAATGTACATAGTAACTATTGCCTATTTATATTCCCTATGTCACAGATATATATATTTATTAATAAGTGTTCATATACATTCATATATATACCTATACATTATATCATTGC
>NW_011889045.1:627521-628532 GCF_000151845.1 Pteropus vampyrus
TATTGCCTATTTATATTCCCTATGTCACAGATATATATATTTATTAATAAGTGTTCATATACATTCATATATATACCTATACATTATATCATTGCTTAAATTCCTCAAAGAAATAAAAGTATCTCAATTCTACTTTAATTAATATTTTAGGATATGCATCTGAATTTATATAACATCTTCATTGCTTTCATTTTGAATTTGAATAACTACAGTCTTATGGTAAATCTTGGATTGCAGATTTTAAAAAACACTTCTCGAACCAATATATTTTTTTTTTTACGAAAAATGACAGAAGTTTTTAATTTTTACATTTTTTACCCCCAAATATTATTTAAGCTCCCATAGTTCCTACTAGTAATGTGATTTAGAAGTCTAAAGACAACATCAAGATCTCATGTTGGAAAAACTTGAGGGAAAATCAGCAGAGCCGGGCCAGGGCCCCTGAGAGGCTGACGGCGGGAAGGTCCCCGGCCTCGCCCACCTGCGGCGCCATATGAAACACACTCACTGCCTTTGGTGGACAAGGACCCCACAGACCGACGTCCAGGGCCCTGTGACCGGAGAGCCCGGGTCCCCACCTCGTGCCCCTTTTCACCCTCTCCTCACGCTCCATGCCATCGACAAAATGACACCCATGTAGACGGGACGACGTTGTTAAATCATCCTTCTAAACTGGGGGGGTTTAAATTTTCTTCATCTCTAAAAGTGAAGCATATATTACTCTGGAATCATGGCATAAGGTGAGCAGACATGGCTGGAACACGGTAACACCGTGTCAATCGAACGACTTCCTTATTTTTTTTAAACTTATTTTTTCATAACACGAGAGGAAGAAAATACGTAGACTTGTAGGATACGGAAAGTTAAAGGATTCTAGCATATGTGAAGGTTTAACATATAGGACGAGGTAGCTTCTCCAATTAGTGGAAAAGGATGGACGAATAAATAAGTGATAGTAAAGTCCTAGGTTTTCTACTGGCAGAAAAATTAAGATCCCTATGTCATATGATA
>NW_011889045.1:629692-634357 GCF_000151845.1 Pteropus vampyrus
GTATGCTAAAAATATAATAAGTGTGTCATTTCAGCCACGGCGCTCGTGGTGAATTGTTAAGCAACAATAAACTCAAGCAGCTTGCCTTTGCCTCCAAAGTCTGCAGCCTCCCTTCCCACGATAATCCCATGGCGTCTTTATGCTCACGCCAGCCGTGGCCTTTGCTGAATGTGCTCTGGTTTCTAAGGAATAAACTGTGTATTTCAAATTAGGCTAAACGCGTACTGGTTCGAAATTTTAGTCCTGGTTTTTGGATTACAATCTAGCAATTCTTTCTAATAATTTTAGGTCACGTATTGATTCATTGTGTTTTTAAAC
Source organism: Pteropus vampyrus (assembly GCF_000151845.1). Taxonomy (NCBI): domain Eukaryota; kingdom Metazoa; phylum Chordata; class Mammalia; order Chiroptera; family Pteropodidae; genus Pteropus; species Pteropus vampyrus. The sequence continues at coordinate 630,011 of NW_011889045.1, forward strand.
ACCTACTATGTTCTCCAAACCGTAATAGATGATAAAGGTATGAGATGCAGAATTCTGCTCAGAACCCTTCTCTTGAAGGAGGTAGCAGACAGCGGAAGGAAGCGAATATCGATTCAAATCAGGAGGAAAAATGCCTGTTTGGCTCATGCATGAAATGCCAGGACGCACAGACACAGGAGAAAATCAAGTTCAGACGCAGTGTGGGGTCGCAGTGGGGAACACTGCCTCTGGGGCCGGCATTCCCTGAGGCCGAACCCCGAGTCCGTCACTGACGCGCTGAATGACCCCGAGCACATTGATTCAGTTCTCTGTGCTCCTGGGTCCCCCGACATAAATTTGGGAAGACATCGTCCCTTCGTTTATATTGTTGTCGCAAGTGATGTCGTTCAGAGAATGAACACAGAATGGTCGCCGTGACCATAACTTATCACGGCAGTGCTTACGGATGATTCCCGTCGGCAGAAACCCCAGGGCTGGTTGGCGAGACAGTGATAAGCTCGCAGGCTCAGGTGCGTAGACGGGGGAGCACTCGGACCTGCCATCGCCCTGTACGGCGGTGTGGAGGATGCCCACGAGGGGTAGTTTGAAGTAACTCTGGAGAGAGGGTCAGGGGAAGACCCCAGAGGCCACACCTGTGTGGCTTTATCCAGGAGGGGTGAGACCGGATGCACCTGTCCAGGCCTTTCTCAGCAATGCTTTCTACACCTGTCCGCCTTAAATGCGCAGTGACTGTGACGGGATCGGCAGCCCTGCCCATGGAGAGGACACGCTCGATGGCTGCAGGGCTTGTCTGCCGCACCGGGCCGATAATGTCACCTCTTTGCTCAAACATTTCGTGGTTTGTCTCCTGGAAAATGCTCTTCAAGAGTGGAATGATATTTAATAAAAAGCGGTCAATAGACGTTACCAAAAACCTCAGAAAAGAAGACATACAGATGGCAAATAAGTGTATCAAAAGACACTCAGTATCAAATGTCATCCGGGACGAGGTACAACTACAGACCTATCGGTGTGGCGAAAATCCAAAAGCCTGGCAACACCGAATGCTGGCGAGGATGTGGAGCAACAGGAACTTTCCCTTTGGAAAGAGTCTAATGGTTTCTTGTAAAGCTAAATATGATCTAACTATATGATCTGGCAGTGGTTCTCCTAGGCATTTACCCAAATCAACTGAAAAATGATGCTCATACAAAATCTGCACAGGAATATTTACAGCAGCTTTATTCGTAATTGCCCCAAATTGGATGCAACCGAGGTGAATGGGTGAACAGACCATCGCGTATCCAGACAGTGGGACGTTATTCAGCAAAAAACGAAATGAGCTCTCAAGACACAAAAAGACAGCGAGGAAGCTTAAATGCATTTTTCTAAGGGAAACAAGACAGTCTGCATGATTCTAAATGTATTTTAGGAAAGACAGAACTATAGAAAGTTGAGCTCAAATTTTATTTTGCATCACAAGTGAAATGACCTTAGACTCCTCAGGATGTGACAAGTTTCTGTCTTTTTTAAAGTGAATTCGATCGTTATAATATTGACCATTTTACAGTAATTTCCCACCCAATTTGCTTCTATGTTCTTTTAAGAAGAGAAAAAAGAAGGTGAAATATTTTTAATAGAAGGATTGAATATTTTCATTTAATTATACCCTCTAAGCCCCATGCCTTTGCACTTAGTTTTATCCCAAAACAAGACAGCTAGAAGGTTGAGCTTTTTTGAGGGTAAGGCATAAACGTAGACCCAGGCCAATTGCCGGCGGACACCTGGGTCGTCACATGCACTGATGTGGTTGGACCCTCTTTCCCTGTGGGGAGCCCCCAATCATTCGTCTAGATCTAGCCTCCTGTGCACGCTTTGTCACCGAGGACATGCTTGAGAAAACACGCATTTCCTTTTACGTGGGCATATGCTATCAGTTAGACTAAACTCTCTTGGACAGTGAAGCATATTCTTATTAAAAATCGATTTTAGTCTAATTAAGGCTTAACACGCAGCTTTAATCGCAAGATCAAAGTCGTGTTGGAAGAAAGACCAAAGGGAAAGAGATCACTCTCAAGTATTTCGGTTCTGAGGTCAACACATTTGCTTGTAGAGGTAGATGGAACCACCTATGGAGAGGCTGTGAAGGTACCACACGAAGGTTCTAGATTTTTTCATAAAGGCAGTGATAATGTTTCTTGGCTCAAGGCATGTCTACATTTGATGTGCAAAGACACAATGGATAAAAAGAGTTTAAAATTGCTTTGACAAATAACTTGCATTAGGTATTTTTAAAGTTAATCTAGAAATCCTAAACATGTGTGTGTGCGTGTGTGTGTGTGTGTGTGTGTGTGTGTGTTCACCACTAACTATTCACCTGAAGGGTGGTGGTCTGCCGCTAATGTGTCATCACCTGATAAAAACACCTTGCAAAATCAGTGATTAAACTCTTAAGTACAATTGGAAAAGAATTCACTAGATCATAAAGATTGTGTCCGTTGAGCTAAGGGGGATTCGCTTTCAGAATAGGACGAGCTTTACGTTTATGTCGTGTCTCATACACTGGGTCAATGACCAAGAAATGCCAAGTCATAGACATCACACGCTGACTTGATTCTGCATGATTATTTTGGTAGACAAATAAAAGGTCAACTTGATTCTATTTGTCCCCTCGAGTAAGTGCACACTGCCCTAAGCATGTACAGATAGAAGGAAGATGTCGGAGCCTGTGGGAGAAGGGACATGCATGGCATGCTGGGTCCTGCTGGATGAGGCCGGGCTTCCACACGGAGGGGCGGAGGGGCGGGGAACGAAGAGGTAGAGGACAGAGCTGGGAGCAGAATCCTGGGGTGGGGGGCGGGCACACCATTGTTTCCAAAATGAATAGTACTGTCAGCAAAATACATGTTAAGGGACCAACTCCAACGTCTAAACCCAATACAGATTTCAGTGCAAATCAGACAACCGTAAAGCAAAATGTTGTTTCTTCTGTGTTAATAACCTTCGCGGACACAAATGTGCAGGTCGTAGTGATGGCCACACCCGTGACAAATCCCCGATGAAATTTTAGACTTTCCAAAGTGAAATATAAAAAGCTTGTATTTTTAACGTTTGCAAGTCAGTGTCCCTCAGGTTAGTCTAAAGCATTATTACTACTTTCATTTGAAGACAATCCTATCCAGATTTTATCAAAATAAATTACTCTTATCTATCGAACCTGATTAGAGATTCATCTGGGCTAAAGTTTAAAAATATTACAAGTCAGTAAAACCTCAGAAGTTGCATTAAAATACAGGTTTCAAAAGAAAGTTTACTTTATCCACATTTACTTTACTTGAAATCTTCATCACGATGCTTACTATATAAAAACAAATCTGTTGAATCTCAATCAGTTGGGTGACATTGTCTCGCTGATTACCTATTCTCTGTCTCGCATACATCTTTTTATAATTCGAGGAAAATAGCCTATGAAACAGAACGCATTGAAGAAAGAAGGAAAAGCAGGCAGCGATTCTCCCACAAATATGGAATGAGAAGCTTAAAATTCCCATTGTTCAGGATGCATTGAGAGAAAAAATACCCATGCAGGTATATTCATGATTAAGATCGAAAGGGGACAGGAAGAGGGGGAAACAGTAGAGGGTGGAGGTGCTATGGGAGGAAAAAATAAATAAATAAAATGAGCGGGAAGCCACAGAAAAGCACAAAGCGCTGCGGACGCGCAGACGCTGAGATCCACCTGGTGATCTACTGAGCCATGTCTCCAAAACACGCAGACATCGGGGCGTTCGTGACAACGTACTCACTAGGAACTGACATTTCTGCTCTATTCAGCATCGCTCCAGTCCCATGATGATTCTCAGAACTTTAATAAAAGGTTTAACAAAAAAAAAAAATAAAATAATACGTCAAAATCATTAATCGATGCCATTAAAATTTGACAAATGCCAAGTCATTTATCTTGGTAACGAGAGCAGAAAACAAGACGGCGGAGTATGATATATGGAAAACTCAGCGACCGGCTGGCCCTCCGACCGCATCGTGACTCAGCCACGGCCGCCTGTGTCCTCAGCACAAACTGCCTGGAAGTTCCGAGTCTGCGTTGCCACGAGCGGCCACCTTCCGGTCCGCTGGGAAGAGGGGCCCCCAGCGCTGCTTTCTCCATCCTGCTCTGAGTCGATCGCCTTCGTTCTGTTTTTTGTTTTGTTTTTTTTTACAGGGAGTCAGTCATCTATGTGTGCACGTGTGTGCGTGCGTGTGCGCACGTGTGTGTGTGTGTGTGTGTGTGTATGTTGTCGGTTGAAATGTGTCTGCCCCAAAAGGCTATGTTGAGGTCCTAAGCCCTAGCACTTCACATGTGACCTTACC
>NW_011889045.1:637887-642150 GCF_000151845.1 Pteropus vampyrus
GCAGCTCTGTCCCAAGCAGGCTGTGACGCGTCCCGTCGCCCGGCTTCTCCAGGCTGTCGGGTGCCCCGCGAGTCACTGAGGAGCTCTCGGTCCTCGGACTGGTTGCTAGAGAGAGGAGACCACGCTCGCGTCACTTCCATCGCCGGGGACTGTCCTGGCTCTTCTATTTTATTCTCGTGGACGTCCATCTCTCGTTGTGCTTAGTTTGTGAAATGAACTTCAGCACAGGCACGGAGGGAGGTACAGGGTCTGGTACGGCCTGTGGTTCCGGGCATTCACGGGGCGCCTTCGGTCATGTCCCCAAGGGGGGACTGGCGCATCTACTTCCTCCTTGGGACTCTGAGGTCACTGTCATTGCCATGTCACCTCCACACTGCAGTGCCTGACCCAGGGCCGAACACAACGAGAGTCTGAGGATTCGACTCTTGTGCGAGTCACTAAGTATAAACGACTTGCTTTCCGAGGTTATTTGTGGGCGAGGCTGACTGAGTTCTATTTTATGTACATACATATGTGTATATATACATATTTACGTATATATTATCTTATATAACTGCATATTATCCATATGTTACATACACTATGAAGTTCTCTATAAGGTTGTGTTGTTAATATATATTTCATTTGCGTAAGGAGGGACGGAAAGAAATGTTTGGAGTTTTCTGTTTCTAACAGGAAAATAGTACGATAAAATAGAGTGGCATTTTTCCATCTTTGGGTAAAGGAAACAAATGTTATCGAGGTCCTATGTCACTGCCCCCCCCCCATGCTGAGCTAAGCCTGCCGAGAACCCTTCATTCTGGAGCTGAGGAAACTGATCAGCGGACGCTCTGGTTGTGGCTTCTTCAGTGCCAACGCCAAGGGACAACCCTGAGGAACGACTCGAGTTTCACAGTGAAGGACGCATCGTCTGCCTCTCCTGTGCTCAGTCCAGCCCCAGGAATCAAAATGAAGCCCCCCAAGAAGACACTTATTCTTCAAGGGCTGATAGCATCGCATCATCATGACCTTTGGTTCCACAAAAAAAACGAATTATCCTTCGATAAAAAAGGAAAAAAAAAATACTTGCAATTGGCCCCAACTCAATTACTCAGTCACAGGAATATCAAATAACAGTTTACTAAGGACGTGGCATTAATGCTGGTTCTCATAGAGACACAAAAAAGAATAGGAAATGAAGTCATTTCTATTTAGGGATTTAAACCAAATTAAACAAAATAAATACTGGATGTCATCAAAGACTAAGGCAAAACAGTAATCACGGAGCGCCGACCAGACTTCGCAGAGCCGCGAGTCTTCGGCGCGTCGGGGCTGTGCACGTGCCCGGGGGGTGCGGGGACCCGGGCAGGAGAGCGGCGTGGTGAGGGCCGGGACTCGGGTCGGGACGGGTGTCTCAGGGAAGGTGGCCCGTCAGCAGCGCGGAGGAAGCACATCCACAGCGGGGGGCACGGCCCTGACGCTTCCCTGCGGTGTGCGGTGTGTGCGGGTCTGACGCAGAAGCTGCTACTGTAGGACGGGGACGCCGCCCGCCCTGTGCCCTGTGCCCTGTGACCTGCGAGTGGGAACGTGCAGGGAGCCGGGACCTCTCTTTCCACGAGGCAGAAATATGCGATAACACATACAAAAGTGACCATATAAAAAACATCACATTCCCAACTGACTGCCAGCTTACACTTATAATATTTATATTCTCAATGTGTCCCCAAAATAAACTTAGAAAGAGGGAAACTATTTGTCCACGATATGACCGTATCCTTAGAAAACCCAAGAAGTCATAACTAAAGCGCTACGAACACCAATAAATGACTTTGCAGGATGAGTCGGTATATGACAAAAATGTAAACATCCAAATAACTGTCATCGGTGCCACCAGCTTGAGAAACAAAAATCACTATAACGGAGGTAGTGGCCCGATCTGTTTTCTGCTAACTGAGCCCTGGACCGATCCCGGACTAGTCTACTGAATGGGCATCAGCCAGAAGCTAGGGGCAGACGTGGGGAGTCACAGGAAGCCGGTCTCGTCACAAGGCCTGTGCACCATAAGGCCATGCGGGAATGTTAATTACCGCCATCCTTTTGAGTGGTTTTTCAAGGAATTTCCCTCAGAGCAACTGCTCTTGATAGAATCACTGGTTTGGCAGGAGATGCTCGGCTCTGTGAATCTGCTTCAAAACTGAACTAGACTCTGTAGCCACCGTGGGGAACAGGATGGAGCTTCCTCGAGAGATGACGGATAGAAATGCACATGGTCCGGCGGTCCCACTTCTGGGGGTGAACCAAAATCGGGACCCTGAAGAGACACCTGCACCCCGTGTTCACCAGAGCATTATTCACAGTAGCCGAGACAGGGAAGCGACCTGAGCGTCTACCTACAGGTGAATGGATTAAGGATGCGGTCTAGCCAAACAATGACATATTACCCAGCCTTAAAAAAGAAGGAGCCCCTGCCACAGGGCACGGCGTGGTAAGTGAAGAGAGCCAGTCAGAGGGACAGATGCCAGTCACGCGACTCATCTGAAACAGTCAGACTCATAGCAACGAGGAGGAGGAGGGCGGCTGCCAGGGCTGTGGGGAGGGATGGACAGTGGCCGGTCCACGGATGCGTCTCCGTCATGCGGGACGGTGCCTTTCAGACGCCTGCTGTGCGAGCCCTTCCCACACTCACGATGCTGCGCTGGGCACACGAGCCGCTTATGGGGGGCTGTCGCTCTGCCGTTCAGTGTTCTGACCTCAACTAACAGAGACAGACCAAAACCGAAACCACCAACCAACCAACCAAACAAACCCCGAACCTGAACCAAGTTAACGATCGCTTTACCATGGTCTGCATGTTTCAGTTTTATTCGCTTAAATCGGTGAGCTCTTGATTCGTGGAAAAGCTTTCCATTCTCTGCTTATAAAATCATGATCATCCTCGTAAATGTTTTATTTAAAAAAGGGAAAATCATCAGTGAAGTAAAAGAAAAACAGGAAACTCTGAAAATAAGTACTAAATTTTACTCGCGGGACATCGAATCTAATGCTGTTCATACATTTCTAAGATATGGCAACTAAAATAAAAAAATCAATACAATTTTAAAACAAAAAAATCTCTATTTAAATACTAATAGTCGGTACCCTTTTTCGGAGCTAATATGCAATTGTTCAATCACTTAATTTTTAGAGCCCTCAAAAATCTTAATATTCATAAAATAAACAATTACCGGAATGGATTTATTGCCTAATAACTTAGTCCTGCATTTTTAAGACTGGAGTCTGTTCCTTTCTGTCAGAACCAAAACCCAGAGTCCAGCATCTGTGCTGCTGACTCTATTGCCAAGTGACTTCCCGAGGCTCGAGTCTCCTTGTCTGCAAGATAAAACTGTTGGACAAACTCCAAAGCCATGACTTGCAAGTTTTCTTCTCAGCATCTATGAGCTACAAGTTCAAGGAAAGAACGATTTCTTGCCTGATAAAATGTTTAAAATCTGAGTCACAAAGTGAGAGGTAGCACTGAAATTTCTGAGGAAGAACATGAAACACATTTTTAACCACCCACCGAGTTAAGGAACTCAGCGTGAAGACGGTTCACTAACCAAGGCTACAGACTGCACAAGTCTTCCTAGGAGCTGCTGCCTCTGAGACTTTGATCAGTAACTGAGCCAGGGCGACCCCTCGGGACTAGGAACTTGGAGAATCCGTGTTTGGGGCTGGCGGGGTGGCGTGTGGGGCCACGAGCCTTCTAAAGTCCACCAAGAGTCACACACAGGTCATAGGCATTCCCAGGAGGCGGGGTCTTGCCCAGCGCAAGTGAGCAGGGGCACAGCTGGCTACTTCCCTCCTAGATCTGTTTGCAGACAGGGACAAGGTGCCTGGGGCGAGGGCGGGGGCACCAGGGAAGGGCCCCAGGTCCTGAGAGGTGCCTGCGGGGTGGATACGCCTCTGGCCTCTGACCTGACACCACTGCCCAGGACCCCTACTCCAGCAAGGAACTCCCTTCTGTTCAGGAAGACACTGAAATGTCAGTCTCTCTGCAGAGAGCCTCACCTCCGCTAATACCGTCCGCTTCCCTGTTTTCTCCAAAATGTACTGTCCTTTCGGCTTAAACGTGGATAAGCATCTCGAGAGAACTTTCCTAACAAAGCAATCTCTGATTCAGAGAAGAAGCACATATCTTTTTCATTAAGAAGGTCATGTCTGATTGTTGTAAGAATGATACCTCTATAAAGTAAATAATAAGGGAGCACTCGATTTCTGACATTTAGGTAGTTTTTCTGTCCTTAA
>NW_011889045.1:643850-648247 GCF_000151845.1 Pteropus vampyrus
TGTCTCAATGAAAATACCTGACTAGCATGAGGTGCCCTGGGGTTTACAGGCCAAACGCGAGGGGACTCTGAGCTTCGCTGTGGCTTCACGGTGGCCAGTGACACACACCGGACAAGTAGGGCGCCCAGCTCCTTCCCTGAGGTCTCTCCCCAGCCCGCCCCCAGAAACCAGCTGAAGGGGAAAAGCAGCAGCACCCGCTTCTTCAGAGAGGGAGGAGGGGACAGCTCGCAGAGGCGGCAGCAGGGTGCTGCACCCACACGGAGCTGGCCCCAGGGAGACAAGGGCGTGAAGTCATAATGGAGAAGTGAAAGCCCATTGGCACCAGACTCAAAGTTTGACACGTTTAATTATCTTTAAAATAGTCCAGACAAACACATGTCCAGCCATTCCGAGCTCGTTTGCTTTGCACATGCTTGAAAGCTGACCCGAAAGCTGTCGCCCATCGATGAGACAGGGCCTCGTGCGGCGGGCCGTGTGCGCCTCCGACATCCACGTGCCGAAGGCCTCGCCCCCGCTCCTCACACTGACTGCACCTGGAGATAGGATCTTTGAAGAATAAAGATATGATAGTGAGGTCATCGGGGTCGGAGCTCATCCACTCTACCAGCGACCCTCTGAGAAGAGATCAGGACACAGACGCACAGCGAAGGAAGACGGCCGTCTGTGAGCCGAGACCCTTCGTGGGGCTCCCGTGTGACCTCGCCTGGAGGAGTAGCCCCCCGCCCACCCTCCTTTCCTCCGTAAACGCCGTGCCCTCCTCTCTCTCTGGATTGGCGCTCTGGCCACTGCCGGAAGCCTCCGGACCCTGTCATGGCATGGGGGGTGGCGGGGGGCTTACTCCTCCGGGGCGGGGGGCTCTTCTCCTGCAACCCAGTCTGAGCATCAACCCGCAACCACCATGTGCATTATGGCCTCTCGGTCACACCTTTTCCTCCGATCAGCCCCAAATCCCCCCCACTCCCTGCATGCTGTCTGCAGTCATTGCAAATTAGCATCTCACTACCAACGAGGTATCTTTGCATTTGGATAAATTCATGCAAATTTATTGTCGATCAACCCAGGGAATACTTATTAAATACATTTGTTTTAGTTATTTTCAGCAAGATGTAGCGAAATTCTTCCCTTTGCAGTAGCTCTAGGTGGATACAAATGTAACATTTGTTCATATGAACGCGACACAGAGTTAGTAATTCAGCGCGCTGCTGCTTTTCATGATGAAAAATGAAAACCTAAGAAAATTGGAACAGAGCGCATCCGATGTAGTCCGATAGTTGGAACGCTGGTTATTCAGAACTTTCCTTTTCTGCATTTTATTGTGAATGCAGAAATTTAGATTATGTATTGGGCTTTTCCCAGCTTTTCCCAGGAGATCACTTAAATGAAATAAAAAAAATGATTTAGGGTTTATTATATGAAACGATTCATATAAGAAAACACCTAGCTTGTGGATATAATGATATAACATTATAATTAGGTTCTACGGACGAATTGGGAACTATTAGAACATACATTTAGGCTAACGTCGTCATGGAAACTGTACATTCTTGAGGTGTCAAGTAAAATGGGTTTTGGATTGTGAATTCATCGGTCACCAACTTCCCGTCAGTGTAATCGTGGGTTCAGTAGTTACCCCCCAGAATGCCGGTTTCCTCCCGCACGAACCGAACATCACCGAGTCTGCTTCATCACAGGGTCTGAGGATTCTTCCGGATGCAGGGAAAGCTCCCGAAGCGAGGGCTGTGGCGCAGCAGACGCTTAAGAAATACTGATTTCTAACTCCCTTTACTCCTTCTTTCTAACGCATTTTCATTTTACAGAGAACGGATACCAAATATTTATAATATATTAACGTAAGTGAGTCTTTAAACACCTCAGGAGCCAATATGTTGTTCAAGCTAAATAAATTAGTGCAACTACGTTTTAAGAATAAAGCAGTCGCCACACGAATACCCATTCTTGCACGACTGCATTACACAGCAGCAAAGTGTCTCGGCGCCTCCAGGAATTGCTTATCAAGGCCAAATAAAATGTGCACCCTACAAATCTATTTCTAAAGCGATTATGGAAATATATATTCGATAGCTGTTAAATGAAAACAAAAAACATGTATATTGAGCAGTTCATGAAATTTGCATCGAATGGGAAACTTATTTGCATCCTAGGAGAATATATGACATTGCATGTTTTAATATGTGTGCATTCTCATTAGATGGATACATAAGAAGTTTAAGAAAGGAAAATACTGCATAGCTCACCGCAAGCCTTATTAGGCATTTTAGAGGTCTAGAATCACACAAAAGTCTAGTGAAAAGGTTCGGAATTGCAGTATTACGTTTTTGCTGGAAATATAACTTGCCACAGGAGAAGACAGAGTATGACACTAATGGTATTCGTGTGGGTTGAGTCGATGCATCATGTTGTCATAAAGCTGGCATTTTCATGTCTTCCTCCCACAGACACAAAATAGCAGCATCCAATGCCCTGGAAAGCTCGTGAACAGTGGTGGCGAAAGTCATGAAAGCTTCAATCTCTGCAACAAAGGAAGCTCTTCATAAGGCAATTGGGGATTCTCCAAACACAAGAGGGCTACATGAAGCTGTCTACCGTGTATTAATTTTTTGGAAGGAAAGCATATAAAAGGAGAATTTGATGGTCTTTCCCGAGATGAGACATACCACTAGTATTGAAACTTAAATGAACTACAGAAGGTTATTCGGCATGATCTAATGGAAAACCCCCTACCCTTCAAAACTCCGCCAGTAAATCTTCCTAAGATCTAGAAGTGAAGGAGTTAAAAAATGCATCCACCTCATCCTCACACCGTCCGTTTCTTCATTGGCGAGAAGCTCCCCACTTTCTCTCTTGCTCCACGTCCGTCTGTTTTTTTTGTTTGTTTGTTTGTTTGTTTTTGGAAACATTCCCTCTGGAAGGTTCTTTCTCATCTTTTTGAACACCGGGAGCCCGTCTCGGTGGTTTGCCCGAGCAGACTCTCCTCACCCCGCTTTTCCCTCTCCCAGCACCCTATTTATAACCCTAATCATGGTTGCCATTTTGTGATATTAACGTGTTAAATTATTTACCTCCTGACACACCGGGTTCCCCCAAGAAATTATGAGACCCTTGACGGCCAAGAATAAGTCTGTCTTGCACACCCAGCGCCTGCCTGAGAAATACTGGTGGCCATACGATCTGTACCAAGTGGATAAGCAAATGAGAGCGTGAATGAATAAACTCACGGTTCAGAGGTGAAGACAGTCAAGACAGAAATGATAAAAATGGAAAAAAAGTAAAATAAATGGGCAAACACATACACACGCAAGTGAATCCGTGTATAAAAAATAAAAGCAGTGGACGTCATGGGCTTTGTGAGTGCAGGAGGAGGAATGGACCATTGGGTTCAGAGCTAAGGCTCGCTGTTCGCTGTAGGGTGGAGTCAGACAGACCTTAGGGGATGAGGGGTCTCGGGGGTTCTCTAGATTCTTATCACGGGGAAGAGAATCCCAGGCAGTTGTGTGCCGCCTCATACTGCATACGACTTTTTGTCTGTATATTTTTCATTCCACCACAAGCTGCCAGGGAAATGACGATGACGACGCTTACAGATAAAGCAGGACACATTTCATACTTCTTCAACACTCAAGATGCTTTTTAGATATGTTTAAAATAAGTCGCGCTTGCTCATGATGTTCCGGTTTTTATTTTTACAGTCATCTGAAAGAGTAAAAATGGTAGAGCTAAAATCACTTACTTTGGCTCTGTTTCTATATTCATACGACTAGATAGAAGCATGGCGGCAAAAAGATGCGTCCTCTTATTGGACTCAGGATTTTGGGATTTCTCGTGGAAGTCATTGCAAAACGATACTCCTGAGATTTAAGCTCCATACCTGAGAGGGTTTGCTATACAGATAATTGTCAGTGACTTTGGGATTTCACTCCACATTCTAGAGAAAGATATTCCCTCATGTATCTTTGACTGGACAGTGGTAAAGTCAGGCCTTCGGTGTGGTTCTCCGTCTGCAGTGGACAGGAAATCTGGGTTTGCTGTCAGGGGAGGATAAAACAGGTTACGGTCGCTAAACCCAGAGGGAGTCATCTGGTTGGGAACCCCAGAAATAGGTGTCTGAGAGGTCTCATGGCCCCTCCATTCCCTAACGGATCGTTATGGGAAGGGGTATGCGTTGGAGGCGAAGACTCTGCTGAAACTCAGGGATCGTGTTTGGGATAAATGGCTTCCCTGTAACAAATGCCATGAGCAGACTTGGCTGGTATGTGTGAGTCAGACCTGGGTTCTGGCCACCGTCTCTACTAGTCCTACAGCCACAGGAGATCTCCTTCAGGGAACACCGTCAGAGGCCAGGGCTGGGTCGACAAACGACGTGAGGCCGGAGGCCTCAG
>NW_011889045.1:649677-651873 GCF_000151845.1 Pteropus vampyrus
AAAATTAGTCGCACTTTTTTTCAATGTGGCTACACACTTTAAACTACAGAGGTGGCTTTCGTTACATTTCTGTTGGACAGTGCGGCTTTAGCTATGCCACAAAGAATTATTTCTAATCGGAGATTATAGATTACATTAATTCCCTTCCAGAAGAATGAAGAAATGTAGATGTGATGACTGAAAGAACATGGAATGATGCCGAAACAGTGAAAAGAGATTAGAAATAGCACGTGTTATTTGTATTTTTATAGGATTGATCTGCCTACTGAACGCTTCTAATATTCTAGAAGAATCTGTATAAGAAAATTCTATTTCAAAAATTTAATTCATGAATATTTCCTCCTTAATGTAGAGACATTAAAGAATATAGATAAATATGCTAGAGAAATATTTTTCATTTCATTGTCTAACAGATGCAAATAGAGAGAGAATGATAACATGATTTCAAGATAGATTTATCTGGCAAAAATGTGGCCTTCCTGTCCTGTTCCGAAGAATAGTTATCCATTTAATCACCCTCGTCTGGTACAAGCAAAACATTTTGATAGGCATGAGAATAAACAATATACAGATTAGAGAAAGGTAGTAACTGGATATTTGAATACAAAAGGGAGGCGGGAGGCAACTCGAATGATCCATTGTGTGGCTTCTCCCTTCACAGGCTGCTAAGTTCAGTGTCTCACCCTCTGAAGAAATTGTTAGGTCAAAACTCGTTCCGTGACAAGCACGCGATAGGAGGGTATATGTATCTCAAGTGATCTTTACTAAAATTCTGAAATGTCCTGTTCTTTGTATCTTAGTTTTCATTCATTTGAAAAAGTGAAGTTATCTTTGAAAAACCACTAGAGTCATCTAGCGACTCTAGAAAGGTCGCTGCAAATCTCACCCACAATCAGACGAGCAAGGAAATTACAAGAACAGCCAAGTAATAAGATGCGGGGAGGGACAGAAGGAGAAGGGGGAGTAAAGGGAAGAAAAAAAGGAACATAACAGTTTTCGGGGCAGCATCCTGCTTTAACTGCTTGCTGCCCAGGAACTTCGGAATAATCCTGCAAAGCAGGGCATTATCATCTCTGCTTTACTCACAAGGAAACTCAGCTTGGAGAAGTTAAGAACTTTCCCAAAGTCACACAAGTACTAAGTAGTAGAGCCTGTTTTAATGATAAAATGTTCAGATTTTCATCAATTCTGTGGAACCTTAACATTCATACATGGAGAGACTGCAAACTCAGGTGGCGGGTGGTGGGCCAATATAATGCTCATTTACACATCTTTTGGAACTTACTCTTGATAATGGTAATAATCTTATCCATTTACTAATTCAAAATATGAACGAAACGTCTCTACGATCTCCTGTGGACACTGCAGATTTAAAGACCAACATGCAATCAAAACCTGGTTTTGATGGTATACTTCTTTCTGTCTGTATTTAAAAAACAAACAAACAAACAAAAACCCTGAGACCCAGATTTAGCAGAGGCTGCTTCCTCACCGAAGTGAGTTTTGGCTGCACTTGTCTCTTTACTCCAGATGAGAGTCTCTGTTTTTACATGTTGCATACTGGTTTCCAAGGCATATAAATTTATTAAAACGTATTTAAAAGGATCTATTATAAGAGGCTGGTGGGCTGACATTTGCTATGAAATCGACATTTCATTGTCACACACATGGGCACGCGCACACGCACGTGCACACACACACACGTGCACACACGTGCACACGTGCACACGCACATACGTGCACATGCACACACACACACACGCACAAAGGAAGAACGTGCAGAATTCGTTGCCTCAACCAGCAGGAGAATCGTGTGCTGGAGAAACGATGCAGGTCAGAAAACTTCATTTCCGGCCCTGTTCTGGGACCGCGGTGTCTCAAAGATTTGCTGAGAAAATGGGCTGGTGATACCTTCTTTTCCCACCTCACAAGGCTCTTGTGAGCGAGGAGTAAGCGAACGCATATTAAAATGCTACGGTCACACACAAGGCCATCCTTGCAAAACCCACACTCGCGTCCAGCCTCCCCACGCGGTACGTGGCGCCTTAGTCTACGTTTTCTTTCAATGAGGTTCTTTTGAAAACTACAGCGTCTGCTTCTAATCTGGGTCTGCCCTGCGGGCCCCACAGAAGTGGGGACTTCCCCGGCTACCGCTTCTTACTCTCTCCCTCTGAAAGAGCGTGCGTGTGCGTGTGC
>NW_011889045.1:652618-662461 GCF_000151845.1 Pteropus vampyrus
CAAGAGTGCCGACCCTCCCTTCTCACGCACGCGCCAAACATTTAAAAGAAAATGATCGCGAAGCCTATTTATAATGAGAAATCGTAACTCACTGATGTATGAAGTAAATCATTTATGAGAGTTTTTCAAGCAAGTGAGGGGTCACCGCATCATTTCATTTCGCAATGATGAGTTAAGAGGGGACGAAAGCGGGCATTGCACGTAGAGACTTGTCGATCACCGTGTAGAAGCAGCAGGCGTTTCTGGAGGCGCCCGTGACACCTGGCTAGACTCCCACTGTCGCAGCCCCTTGCGGGCTTCTCCGCAACTCTGTCCACCAGTGGAGCGGCCCTGACCAAATCAGCTTCGGCAATGGCAGTTGCCTCTAACTATGACTTCCGGAGAGCGGCTAGGGGCTCTGTCCAGCTCAACAGAGGGAGGTGGTGGTGGGGAATACATATTTGAGCTACAATATTATCTGTCCTCAGGATGCAAAATCGAAGGGGAGAATTATTTGAAAATGGAGAAGAACTGAATAAGAACACACAAAAAAATGGAAAAATCAGATACCAAGAGAGAGCCCATTTTTGCAATATTCGAGCTGATGAGATTTAGCATATTCAATGATAATGCAAGAAGCAGATTAGAGATTAAACATAAAAAATGCAATCGAGCCATACCTGATACACAGCTTACTGTTTAATATCTAAAATACTTTTACAAAACAATCGAATATTAAATATCATGAAGAGTGTGATCGCCTGCGGACAGGAACTGTATCTGACTTACACATACCCGATGCCAAATACCTAATACTTAATAATCACACAGCAAATGCTCAACAGTATTTTGCATCAACTAATATTTGTAAAACGGGAATACGCATTGATGGAAAAGGCAGTGGAAATCAGCAGAATAATTACAATAGTTTGCGTTCTGTTGGGAAAGCGGTTGGCAAAAACACTGATGGGCATGGGTCATGCCTCTTCCACCAATCTGATGCCACTCTGGGGAATAAAAACACAAGTTTCTGAGCCTCATCCAGCAAGAATATTCTAAAAGGAAGAGGAAACCAAAACGAGTAAAGTTATTATAACTGTTGCTGCTTAAATTTGCTTTTAAACTTGATAAATAACAGGCTATGTTACAATGAGTGACCTGGATTTTTCTATCAAAATACTATAACCTTGGAGTACAAATTTGATAGACGTTTTTTGTTTGTTTGTTTTTTTTCCCAAGGAGACATAGGACAACTGGGCCTGACGGCAGAAGATCAAACCACACTCAGTCAAGTTTAGACAGTCCTGGTTTTTAGAGAATGACCTCTGGCCCCCATGTAGGTATCATCCACCCACATCCCCTGCTGGCAAAGTCTTTCTAGAGCTGCTGACCTGCAAATTTCATGTACGTCTTTGCCTTCCCTTGTGTGTCTAGATCGATGCCAGTTTTCCAGAATAGTCTACTGGCTTTCACTTTAGATCTTTTTCAAGAAAGGTAAGTTCCTGATGACTTAAGCACGTGCACAATTCCTGCTGAATGCTCCCCACATGAGACTTAGTCGTTGACCATTTCAGTTATCGCAATGTTATAAAGCATGAGTACTTGAATTCTTTTGTTTAGCATTTCTGATCAGAAATGAACTCTACAACTACCGGTGATTTAGTTATACAAGTCTTCCCCTGACCTTTTAACCAAAACAATATCAGAACAGAAACTACTATTCGTTCCAATATTGTCAGAGTATGCCCTTTTCCATGAACTTATTTTCAGCCTATGCAACAGCCTCAGAACTATCCTTCTGACAGATTTTGTTTGCTCAGTTCAAGATATAAGGAATGGCCATCACTTTCCCCAAACACAGATTATCTGGACCAGCAGGTGTTTGTAGAGATGCTTTTCTTTTTACAAAGATGAATCTTTGCTTAAGAAGTTGGTACGCTCGCCTATTACAGAAGAAGATCCTGGCACTACAGATAAAATTTGAATACCAAAAGTTCACAGCAGAAGGTAGAAACTTATAAAATGTAATTTGTTGTCCCCAGGTGCACTGATAATCTAATTCATCCCATTAATGACTCTGGACACACCTAGATCATGGCCATTTTGCTGACAAGTCTCGGGCAGTCTGATACAGAAGGGGGAAGATTAATTTGTTGCCTTAGTCTGTGTCTTGTTGCATCCTATGATCTCTAGTTCTATCAAAGCAGATCCAGCGGGGAGGATCAGGTGTCTTGCTTTCTGAGTATGTGACAACCACAGCCACCTCGGTCTGTGCTGTCCCCACCTTCTCTAGTCTTCACTGCTCTCCCGCAGGACCCTGGTGCAAACGTTTTGGAGAAGGTGCACACAAGCCCAGAGCTTTGCTCACGCTCTTGTTAACATGTATTCGATTTGTTTAAGATTTTGCATCCTGGTTCTGACTTTCACCCTCTTGAAGATAATTTCTAAACTGCCTCAAGTGTATCTAGTACAGGTGCTGGTCAGTGCCATGGTGTTTGACCTTCTCTCTCGGTTCGTGAATCCTCTCGCCAGTTTTATGTTCCATCTAGAGTGATGAGATGAAGTATAGACATCTATAGCTCACCAAGGTCATTGAATCCCTACCTTTCTTGAGAAATACTCATGAATAATAACAAAGGTGTTTACAGGAACAAAGAAGGTGGAGTCGAGGAATGCAGAGAGTATTTTAAGAATCTCCAAGAGCCTCATCTATTCCAGGAGGTAAGTGAAATACAAAAAAATACTGGGGAACTATCACCGTACCACCCAGGAATTGAAATGCTGTCAAATGAGAACGCTGTATTTTCAGATAAGATACACACAGACACATACAGAGTGAGAAGTTCTACCTCCTGAGAAGGGTCTAAGACAAGGCGTAGCACCAAGAATATCACAAGCTTTGCATGTGTGGGGCAGGCAATTAACTCAAGTTCAGCAAGTCACACAACTCAGCAAACATGTGTTCCCGTCGGGTCTTCGTGAGATTTATTAATAACTGATGAGTTTTGTAACATCATTATCTTTGTGACAGTGGATGCGAGACAATATATTCAAAAAAGGAAGATGATTTAAAAAAATTGTCCTGAGGCTAAAGGACTCGTGATCGAGGACGACAAAAGAAAGCCATAGACCAGTGATTCTCAAAGAGTGGCCTAGAGCCTCCTTAAGAAAACTGTCATCGTAACAGCGGTGAGAGGTCATTCGCCCTTCCCCCTTCTGTCACGGGGGCGCAGTGGACTCTGCCCAAGGCTTCGCAATGCGCAGTATTACGACAGATTGACGCAAAAGAAGCTACAAGAATCGAGATACCCTGGGTTAAACGAGGCGGGGAGAATTTCGTCCATCTGAAATTGATATCGCCCGTTACTGAATTATTTTTGTCTTGAAAAAAGTTATTGTTTTCTTTAAAAACATGTGATTTCTTAAAAAAGATGTTATGAATATCAATGTTCGCTGGATTTATTACTACTCTTTCTAAGCGAACGGATATTTCAGAGGCCTCCGTCTTCATTTGTGACGTGACACATGTAATTTACACATGCAGAGCTCTGTGGGACGGGGCTGCCAGATTTACCAAAGCAATGACAGCAGAAAGGAGGACAAACAGGGCGCCCAGTTGTATTCAAATTCCAGACACACGACATGACTTTTAGCAGGAGTTTGTCCCGTGAAATATGTAGCAACCATAATTCAGGAGCCTCACGGAGTAGTCGCAGTAGAACGTGGTCTTGACAGCCCAGGCGTCGGAATGGCTGTCATGGAAGACATTCGGGTGTGCCCGGCCACCACAAACCGAGCCACACATAGGTCACACGTTCACAGCAAGGCTGCCGCCACTGCCGTGAGCGTGTCACGCTCTGTTTTGTGCCCACGTCACCCGGAATCCAAAGAACAAATAACTGTGGGCGACTCACCATAGTTCCCGTGCTTCCCATCCGTTTTTCCCTCGCAAACCCATGATGACAGCGTCACCCATCCTGTGCCGGGGCTGTGGCTGGACCAGGGAAGTAAGCGGCAAGGACAGAGAGCCACAGAGTTAAACCACGTCCTCTGGCTTCAGGACGTGGGGCCAGCCTCCTGGTGCCTGTGCCCTCTCTGCTGCTCTAAGGCAGCTTACTGATGATATGAAGCCGTCGGTTTTTATTAACAGCAGAACGGATGGATAAACCTGGCCGAAACCCACACGAGGAACAGGGAGACCTACGGAGTCTCCATGAGTGGTAGGATCTGGGCAGGGCTGTGTCCACCTGATGCACAGTCACCTAATCAGTGTTGCTCCAGGTGACCTGCCATTTTTAGTCACCTTGATAGATGACTTCTTCATAGGCCTTATGACAATCCATTAATTAAAACAACGAAAATAACTAAACCAGATGTGCAGGTTTGGTTGGAACTTATTCAGCTCGTTTCCTCCTTAGCTACACATCAGAATCTGCGACGTTTTCCTCCAGCCCTGGAAAGAGCTGGGGCCTTGGAATGAGAAGATTCGGGTTTTCATCTCGACTCCTCCCGCGGCTGCTCGTGAGTCCTTCGGCAGCTCACGTAGCTACGCGGGCTTTGTTTCCCTCATCTGCGTAACGAGCGTCACGTGCCCTGGTCCCATGCCCCACAGAGGTTGAAATGAGGGCGTAACTAAATGTAAAACGGTTTCGCCAAATGTAAAACTCTACAGAAATGTGAGATATGCCCGCTTAACAGTATTTCTTTGTGGATAAACCGCAGGTGATTGGCTCCACAGAATATGTTCAGGCTCTCTATTTACTTACACATTGTTTACTTGCACGTTGCTATTATAAGTAGGGCTGGAGTGAAAAGCCTGGAGTATGTCTCCCTTCCACTTTCACCGGGGTAAATTCTGGGATGGATTCCTAGAAGTTTGCTGTGTCGGAGCATAAAGACCGTCAGAGCATAGCAGGCATCGTGGGATGTCAGAGCGGGTTAGAGCCCTTATCGTTCTCTACGACAGTGCACGAGAAGGCTAGGTTTTCTGGAATCTCACCAATAGAATATGTTGTCAAACTGTATTTTTGCCCATCGGATGAGTGAAAGACGACAGGTTAATTTTAATTTTCACTTCTCTTAGTACACCATACACATTTTGATAAGGTCTTATTTTAAATACCAGTAGTGAGTTATTTAAATCAGATCACAAAGAAGTTTAATGAAAATAAATATGACATATTTTAAATGACATTTAGTCATAAGTATAATTTTATTATACTTGGGGTCCTACTGTACTATTCAAAAATAAAACTCTGTTATTTAAGCATGATAATTCAAGGGAAAGTGTAATTTGTTGAAGGATATTTGATTTAGAGGCAACTTAGCATGAATGCAACACTTCTTTTTAAAAATTAAAGTATCTGATAGAGTATCTTGCTTATACTTTTACAAATACTATTGTGGATAAGGCTTAATAAATGCCAACAAAAGAGAGAATATCATGTGAAGAAACTGTCCTATTTCTGGAGGGCAATGGTATATTATTTATACTTTTTCTACTATTATTGCTATGATCTTTATTGTTATTACTAATGGTATTATTTAGTATGTGGCTAATATTTGTATTTTCCAGAATCACTATATATGATGATCCCAGAATAGGTTTAATTTACCTTGATAAAAACCCAGTTTTCAGATTCCCCTGAAGATTTCTGGTCTACCCTTATCTCAGACCATTATCCTATGCTATTCTATAAGCTTCTCAAGCTAGGTATCGATTTGCATTACTTTCATTCTTTCTTGAGAGTTCAATCAAATTGCTTCAGACAAAAGTACTAATCTTTATGCAAATCCATGGGAAAATGGGAGGGAGAGGGCCAGGGCATAGGGCCAGGGCATGGGTCCGCGGGCCAGTGGGCCAGTGCTTACTTTCAAGGCTGTATCAACTCAACAGAGTGGTAAGGGATTCCGGCTGAGCAGAGCATTTGCATGGCACTGACGGATCCCATAGAATTGAGTCCGCCTTTTCTCATTAGTTATTCTCTTTGTGAGAAAAGCCTTAAGTTCTCTAACTCATCTCAATGGGCCAGTTTGCTTTTAACGACTGTGCTCACGGTCAGACACTCTACTCTACAGCCATGCTTTTCATCTGGATCGAATTAAGTATAAATATAGCTCTCAATTATCTCATATTTCCAATAATGCTGAAAAATAGTTTTTGTTATGTATCAGTCTTAAACAAAATGACCAAGAGCCTGGTGTGTGGTCATTTGGTGCAGGTAGCTGATGGCTCTGGCGTCACCTTTAATAGGAGATGACTCCATTTTTGTGGCATTTTCCTTACTATTTAGTACCCCGATTTCTCCAGGGCCCTTATATCTCGCTAGCCCCACTAGCTTTGAGTCCAATCCCTGATCTTACTACTAAAATCTTGCGTCTATTACAATCCCTCTAGGTTTTAGACTTTCTCTGCAGCTCTAAAATGAAGACAAAGCAATAGTAACCCTCACCTGATACCAGCCCCTGAGTTAGATACCTACCATACACCCTATCAATTCATCTTTCTAGTAGTTTAATGAAGTGATTATTTTCATCCCATTTTAAAGTTAAAGAAATAGATACTCAAAGAAGTGACTTGCTTCAGGTTACTTAGCTAGTTAGGAGTGTGGAAATGATTCTCCAATACACATCCCTCAGTTACCAGAGTTGGCTCTAAAAATGGATATATTGGTTATAAAAAAGCTTTACGTGTTCAGAAAACACACACACACACACACACACACACACACACACACACACACACACACACACACACACCGATGCTGGCTTCAGTTCTAAACTCAGCTAGAATAGATAAAGAACCTGCTCCTTCTCAGATGGCATTGGCCTTCATCCCCAGGGTCAGGTGCCAGAAAAATATTTGGCTTCTTTTTCTTTTAAAAAATGTTATACGATGACCTTTAGCTTAGTGTATTCTTTCAAAGAGGCTAAACATGGATTTCCTATGAATTACCATGCAATTGAAATTATTTTGCAGTATGTTTGCATTCGATGTTTGTCTGGGCCATAATTCACCAGACATTAAATACTGTGTTGAGCTTTCGCATGCAATATTCCAGAAAGTGGCAAGCACACGTGGGGTGAAAAAACATACCTTGAGACATTTTTAGACTAAATGGGCTTCCATAGCTCATTTACCAAGCCCGTGGATCAGCAGTAATATTTTTGGAGTATGCTTATAGAAAAATCGTTTTGGTTATGATGGGTTACATTTTTAATCGGCCTCCGAAAACTCAGCTTCAAATCTGCATGAAAAATATAAGCGAATCACTTTCTCCCCAAGTTTTCTTTCCATGAAATCTCAGTTTCATGAGCCTTGTGGAATGCGTTAGAATATTTAGCAAACTTTAAACATTTTCTTAACGTTACACTAGCTTCTAGTGTTAAACGGTACTTAAGAAAGGGTGAGTTGATAAATCATAAGTGTATAGTAAATATTAAAAACGTGTAATAAATATAAAACATATAGTAAATATAAATATGGCAAATATAAATCGAAGCTATTGTTTTTTAGGACAACAGTTAGAGGGAAAAATAACTTCCCTCTTTCCCTGAATTATTGAGATATTAGTGGGAAGAGCTTTTATCTTTAGGATTTTATCTACGATATCTTGGAATGCTTTCTATCTGGTTAAGTTCCCTTTTAGGTTTAAGCTTCCACTTGTCCAAATTGAAACGGCTATGATCCTAAAAGTGTGAAATATTTTTCCATTCTCTCTTTTCCATGTCAGCTTCCGACTCAAGATGTGGGCTACAAAGCAAGGCCAGGCGTGCCCACCCTCGGAGCTCGTACCCCACGCCTCGCCCCACCCCGACCAATGCCTGCTCAGCTCAGCTGCTGCCCGCGGACATGCAGGGCTCCTTCGTCACACGTCACACTTTCTCTTTTTGCCAAGTCAGCATCTCTTCGGCTTCTTTCTCTCCCTCACCCTCTAAATCCATTTCGCAGATAGATCCGTAGATGCTACCGACCGTCTGCCAACTTTTCTCTCATGCTCTCCATTAACGCCAGCCAAGCTTTAATTCATGCAGCGAGAACGTTTACGGAGCGCGAGGGGTCCCTCTTCCTCCATTTAGAGATCGTCTCCAGTCTATCTACGTCTCCAAACTCTGTTGGGTCCATATCAATCTTACAGCTCTCGGCCTTCAGTGGCGTCATATTGTCTGTCGCGCACCCTTCAGATTTCCTTCCCCCAAAACCCAAGGCATCCGCAATCTGGGTCAATCTGGAATTTTCGGTTATATTTCTCCACAAACTCTCTCTAGCCAAATAATACTACTCGTTCCCTATTCTCTGCAAATATCGTCTTGGTCTTTCTCATCCTGCATATGTTTCTTGCTTTCATTCTATAGTGTCTTTTTTATTAAGAAGATATTACCGTTCGTTAAGACCCAACTCAAATTGTACATTCTCTGTAAAGTCGCCATCTCCTCTTGGAAGAAAGAGCTCTGTCCTGTGCCTCGTGTCTGTACCCCACATGTGGCACGTACCTGGCATTTCATAACTATGTATGTCTACACTGCTAGCACCTATTTAGCTGGAGGAAGATGGTTGTTTGTGAGGACCTATTACTTAGCTATTTACATCCTCATCAGCCACTGCAATGCAGCCACTCAGCCAAAACCTTTGAATAACTATATGTTGCAAAAATCTAAATAACTGCCAAAGTCCCCAAATTGCCAAGCTTCTTATGTAAAGTATTGTTTTCTCTTATGGTAAAGTTAACACAAAAATTCTAGTTTTCATATATAAAACTCTATTTAATGGGCTGAATTGTGTCGCCCTAAATTCATATGGTGAAGCCCTAAATCCTGGGACCTCAGAATGTGGCTACATTTGGACATGTGGTCTTTAAAGAGGTGATTTAGTTAAAATGAGTTAAAACAACTCAGAAGTTATTTTGATAACTTATAAGTTAACACAAGGCCCGTAAGTGGGCCCGGATCGAGGCTGGCTGGTGTCCTTATAAGAAGTAAAAATTGGGCACACAAAGGGACGCGAAGGATGTGTCGTCACAGAGAGATGACCATGTGGAGACGCAGCAAGATGGGGGCCATCTCCGAGCCAGCAGAGGCCTCGGGAGACACCTGACCTGTCTATACCTTGCTTTAAGACATCCAGCATCCAGAAGAATAGAGAAATGTTAATGATTAACCGCTCATTCTGAGGCACTGAGTTACGGCAGCTCTAACATGCTAACATACTCCATGTCTCTTATCCCAGTGATTAAAAAAAAAAGATAAATATTAATTCCAAATTTGGGAGTAAGCCTTTAAAATATCATAATTTGTCTGTATTGTATGTTTTGCTAGAAAGCATTTATCCAGATCTAGCCCTGGAACATCATCAATGGTTTGAGAGGTCAACGGCTGCAAATATTTCTGCAAAATATATGAAGCTCTTCGCCAGCCGGGCAGAGGAGCGTGTAAATGTTTTCCTTTCTCAGGTAGAAAGTGAGTTTTCACGTGTGCTCCTCTTAGTCACTACCAGATTTTTGTTTGTGTGTTTGTTTGTTTTTGTTCTGTTTTGTTTTTATAATATAATGCTGACAATGAACAGAGGCAACAAACAAACAAACAAACAAACAAAAAAAAAAACAAAGGCACTGCATTTTTCGATGTATCATTCTGTAGAAAAGACAGGTACGATTTGTCTTTCAAAGATATTAGAAACCGGGAGGAGTTTTTGAAATATACTCAAAAACTCCTAGAATGGTTTTCAGGAAGTATCATCTATGGACCGTGTAGGAGCTTCATGAATATACAGACATCATGAGTGGTTCGGATGGGAGGTCAGACACCTAAACTCGAGTTCGGGGTAGAGAGAGTCAAAGGAAGTCATTGGTTTTGAACTTCTACTCC
>NW_011889045.1:662511-664791 GCF_000151845.1 Pteropus vampyrus
ATCAGCCACTGCAATGCAGCCACTCAGCCAAAACCTTTGAATAACTATATGTTGCAAAAATCTAAATAACTGCCAAAGTCCCCAAATTGCCAAGCTTCTTATGTAAAGTATTGTTTTCTCTTATGGTAAAGTTAACACAAAAATTCTAGTTTTCATATATAAAACTCTATTTAATGGGCTGAATTGTGTCGCCCTAAATTCATATGGTGAAGCCCTAAATCCTGGGACCTCAGAATGTGGCTACATTTGGACATGTGGTCTTTAAAGAGGTGATTTAGTTAAAATGAGTTAAAACAACTCAGAAGTTATTTTGATAACTTATAAGTTAACACAAGGCCCGTAAGTGGGCCCGGATCGAGGCTGGCTGGTGTCCTTATAAGAAGTAAAAATTGGGCACACAAAGGGACGCGAAGGATGTGTCGTCACAGAGAGATGACCATGTGGAGACGCAGCAAGATGGGGGCCATCTCCGAGCCAGCAGAGGCCTCGGGAGACACCTGACCTGTCTATACCTTGCTTTAAGACATCCAGCATCCAGAAGAATAGAGAAATGTTAATGATTAACCGCTCATTCTGAGGCACTGAGTTACGGCAGCTCTAACATGCTAACATACTCCATGTCTCTTATCCCAGTGATTAAAAAAAAAAGATAAATATTAATTCCAAATTTGGGAGTAAGCCTTTAAAATATCATAATTTGTCTGTATTGTATGTTTTGCTAGAAAGCATTTATCCAGATCTAGCCCTGGAACATCATCAATGGTTTGAGAGGTCAACGGCTGCAAATATTTCTGCAAAATATATGAAGCTCTTCGCCAGCCGGGCAGAGGAGCGTGTAAATGTTTTCCTTTCTCAGGTAGAAAGTGAGTTTTCACGTGTGCTCCTCTTAGTCACTACCAGATTTTTGTTTGTGTGTTTGTTTGTTTTTGTTCTGTTTTGTTTTTATAATATAATGCTGACAATGAACAGAGGCAACAAACAAACAAACAAACAAACAAAAAAAAAAACAAAGGCACTGCATTTTTCGATGTATCATTCTGTAGAAAAGACAGGTACGATTTGTCTTTCAAAGATATTAGAAACCGGGAGGAGTTTTTGAAATATACTCAAAAACTCCTAGAATGGTTTTCAGGAAGTATCATCTATGGACCGTGTAGGAGCTTCATGAATATACAGACATCATGAGTGGTTCGGATGGGAGGTCAGACACCTAAACTCGAGTTCGGGGTAGAGAGAGTCAAAGGAAGTCATTGGTTTTGAACTTCTACTCCACGTAAGAGAATACGGCAGGATGACCCCTGAACCACAGCATTCTCAAACCTCATAGGACAAGGCAGAAATGGAAAGTTCTATTGAACGTAATAAGTGCCACAATAACGGTGAAAACGATGCTTTCGGGTTGCCAAGAAAGGAAGCAAATATCGGTATCAGAAGGTCAGAAAAAGCCTCCCCAGGATCCTGGGCACTTAGGAACTCAATGCCATCGCTGACGTTCATCGGGCACCTGTCACGTGCCAGGTGCTAGGTGCTGTCCATTCACCTCATTCAACCCGGCAGCCCAGCAGGCGGGGGGCATGATTATTCCCACTTACAGATGATGGGACTGAGGCAAACGGAGGTGAGGACTCGACCCGGACGCCGTGGCTCAGGAGCTCTATCTAATCGCTACGCCCTCCTCCTTCGATGCTGAGGCTTTGGTGTGAAATGAGCAGAGACGGTCTCTGCAGTGGCGACACGGTCGCGACATGGGGGAGACCTTGGGAAATCTGAAACGTGGAAAGACGAAAGCCTTCCGACGCTTCCCAGTACATAACGCTTTCTACGAACTGGACTGTCACAAACATTGAGAACGCTTTTGTGTCACCCCCAAAATATTATTCTCTGGAGGGTCGAGAATTATGTGAATTCATTTCCGACCATCAAAACGAGCCAGCACTGGAGCCCGGGCTCAGTTTCATGAAATGAAAAAGTATTTCCGACTGCCAGTCGGGTGACGGGTCAGACCCCAGCTTTGCCGCCACCTGGGTGATTTGGATCAAATCGGCTCATTTCTCTCATTCTCAGCTTTTTAATCTGAAGTGACAGGCTGGCCGCGACCGCTTGTGCAGATGTCATGACAATGACATTCGGCACTGCTTTTGCGATTGCCTGTTCGTTACTGTATGTGTAAGTGTTTTATTTATTTCTTCTGAGTGTTGTGGGCGTCATCGGGGCCAAGGTGCCACATGTTATGTGAAATCACTTTCCTCTTACCTGGTTTGATGAAGATCAGCATAATTT
>NW_011889045.1:665685-672200 GCF_000151845.1 Pteropus vampyrus
TCTCTGGAGGGTCGAGAATTATGTGAATTCATTTCCGACCATCAAAACGAGCCAGCACTGGAGCCCGGGCTCAGTTTCATGAAATGAAAAAGTATTTCCGACTGCCAGTCGGGTGACGGGTCAGACCCCAGCTTTGCCGCCACCTGGGTGATTTGGATCAAATCGGCTCATTTCTCTCATTCTCAGCTTTTTAATCTGAAGTGACAGGCTGGCCGCGACCGCTTGTGCAGATGTCATGACAATGACATTCGGCACTGCTTTTGCGATTGCCTGTTCGTTACGGTATGTGTAAGTGTTTTATTTATTTCTTCTGAGTGTTGTGGGCGTCATCGGGGCCAAGGTGCCACATGTTATGTGAAATCACTTTCCTCTTACCTGGTTTGATGAAGATCAGCATAATTTTCAATAAGTCCTGAGAAAACGACATAGCTAGCGATAAAGAAGTCGGGGTGGGGGCAGAGACACTCCTGAGGGGGCCCCTCGTGTGTGTGCACAGCATAACGTCGGCGGGCCTTCGAAGGCTGACCGGGTGGGGAGAGGTAGCTGCTGAGGACCTCGCGGCACTGTCACAAGGGGCAAATGTGTCCCGAAGGGTGACACCAGTGCTCACAGTGGGACATTCTCTAGTTCCTACCAACTGAAGCAAATGTTCTTTCATGAATAATGAACTTGCTGGTTTGGGCAAAGAAACACTATGAAGAACCCAAACTCTGACAATATTTAGCTCTAAATCTTTCTCAAACTGTGTTTCTGAATAAAAATGCCCCATAACATGATTCATGGAAGAGAGACTCAAATTCATATCCTTTTTTAGGAGAAATGTCAGTCTAAGCTAAGCCAAGTGGAGCCATTAGCATATTGATATAAAATGTCATTCTCCAAAAGAGAGTATTTCCACACTTTAATTTTTAATTTTTTTTTTCTTGCAGAAGAATAACCGTTAAAAATCTCATAGTTTTGGGAACAATGGATTAGAAAACACCCCACAGTGCTAATAAGACAGAGCCAGAAAAGTAGAAGTTGAATAGATTGCCAAATCAATTCTTTAAGACTCTCTGAGATACAATTCTTGAAGGAATTTTGAGAATTGTATATTCTAAATTAAAGTATAAAAGGATGGTGTCATTTTCGTTCAGTGTTTTGTGTGTGTTATTGATGCTATTTTTCATTGAAACTTTTTCACTCTGCTCAAAGACAAGCTGATGGGGATAAATAACAGTTATTTATAGCAACAGTATTTTACATGATTGAAGAAAATTGGAATCTATTAGAAATGAGCAAGCAAGAATTTCTGTTAGAATTCAGTGGGTGGTCACGAGAATAATAAAAGACAAGGTAAACATTTAGTAGTTATAAATATTTTTAAATATTTAAGAAATCTAACATGATCATAGTACTAAATACTATCAAACTCAGGAGACAAAGTCATTCGTGTTTTTATAATCCTGACACAAATATAGCATGTTTGTACATTTATCTAGTGTTTTGCCCGCGAACTGTCTTCGTGTACTCGTAATAATAGTTTTTTTGCAATTTGTACCCACTTCTGTCACCTGGAGCTTTGGCATAAAAACTGTCTTTGATTTTTGCTAATATATCATGCATCGTGATCCACCGATGATATTGAAACTGAACTTACAGGTTTCAGAGAATAAGAGCGGAAGAAACACATATGTCAATCTTTAAAAAAAAGAAAAAAAGTTACGCAAGTGTCCATCCCAGAATAAAGGAACACACCGTCACCACACCTGGTGAGACGCACGCACGTATCCTGCGGCTCCCTTTAAACCAGGGCGTGTGGCTACGTGCCCTTTGCTACTCGTGTCTGAGCATGTGCTCGTGCTAGAGCATCCGAGTGAATCCACCTGAGGGAATCACATGCCCGTCTGTCCTGCCGTCCGCAGGCTCCCTGTGACGCGGTAATGTCTCACCGCTTCCCAGCGAGGGGAGGGGAATTAAATAAGGAGCAAGGAGTCAGAAACTTCACACCGATCTTCTGCTTTGATTTAAATTCATTTAAAGAAAAGTTTGAAAAAGCTTAAAGTTGTAATCGGCTATTCATTAATTATAAGCATACGTGTAATACGTTTTACTCAACCTTTATTCATCGTGCCCGCAAGTAGGCGAACGCACACACACGAAGCTCTGTGTGGACTCATGTGTGATACGCATGTAAAATTGTGCTGTTACAGGAAACGCGGCACGGGTTTTGAGGTCAAATAGATTGTTGCTTAAACCGTCTTTGCAAGTGGTAACTGTTTGCACCTGGACCACTGAGTCTGCGTTTCATTAGTGATCGGATGAGATAAAGTTTAGTTATTTCTCAGCGCTAATGTCAATGCAAAATGAAACACTTGCTGCATTCTGAGTCCGCAGATTCGAACACTGGGAAAGTTATTAATAAATCTCATTTCGTTTTCCCCCAAATACGGACTTTTCAGTTAAAAAAAAAAAAAGTGAATTTACACACTGAGTAACCAGTCCACTCAATGTTAGAACAGTTTTGAAGATGGAAGAGAGGCTGCTTAGTACAGATCTTTCGAGAAAGGTTTTCAATATGGATAGACTTTATGAAAATAGGCAACAACCAACATATATAGAAACAGAACACAGAAATGAAAGGCTCTTTGGGTCAGAGTGACGCTGGTAACAGAGCGTCTGGGGACAGACACATGGGGGCGTGGTCCGTGGCCAAGCACAGGACACCTGCAGAGTTTCCAACTGTATCATGTTAGTCACTTTCTATTTTCTCTATTAAAATCAACGTCATCGAAGAGGACATTCCTCACCTCACAGGCATTCGCTGGACACTGTGTGTCCTTGGAACCGCCTACCGTGTGCAAGCCCATTAGCGGGCAGCTGTGTTCTCCCTCCAGCGTGTGACTTCTGCCCTGCCCAGACCAGAGTGTGTGTTTCGAGGAGGTCCACTTCATCGGGGTCCCCATCAAGTACCTGCTTTTATTTATGAGGTCTCCCTCTCTTTTCTCTATCAGCTAAAGTATTCCCATCCATCCCTTCTCAAAAAGAAGAAGCCTCCGCCTAGCCCACACCCATCAGATGGCCGCCCCGCCTGCCACCCCGTTGAGCAGATGAGCCTGTGGCGGCGTCTCCGCTTCCCACGCCCCTATGCCTTGGTCACCGTCATCGGCTTCCTACATCTCATTTTCTATGGATCCTGTCGAAGCTCATTCAAGGCTTTCTGGAAGAAAAAACTCAATGACTGCCCTTCAGTCTCGAAGGCTCTCGACTCTGCAGTCCACGAGGATGCCCCCCCAACTACCACACGCACGCACACACACACACACACACACACACACACACAAAGCAGCTGTCCTCTGCTTGCACTGCAGCCTTATCTACATTTTGTGTGAGACATCTTACTTGGGCTCCGAACTCATATCCAATTTCCTTCGGGACCCGTCATCCATTTGGACATTTTACAGTCACCTAAAACTCAACATGAGAATCCCCTTTCGCCGGTCTCAAAACGACACCACCAAAGCTGCTATTTCCTGGTGTCCCTGCCCCAACCATGTGCTTCACCAGCAAGCCCCGCCCTCGGCCTCGGTAGCTCCCTTAGGCTCCGGCCATCACTGTTCACTCGATTCCCTACGGAGGCTGGGGACGTGGCTTTCTCCGGCCCATCCTTCACGCTGCACGGCGCCGAGCCTCCCAAAGCGGGTGCTGGGAGAGATCACGCTCCTGCTCTGTGCTGGTAAATGCCTTTCAGGATGAGATGCAGGTCTTCGGCATCACACTAAAAAGGCTCATCGCACGCATCAGCCCACGTCTTAGCTCTCATTCCCAGGAGTCCGCACACGCTCTCCTGCTCTCGCGATTCCAAACAGTTTTTAGATCCTCGACTAGAGTCTGACCTCTCAGATGAGGCCATTTTCCTTGACTTCTGTTTCTCCAGGATTAAAAAAAAAATACTTAGACAGATGATACTCCGTGCATTTTTTTTTTTAAATGACCCAGTTTAAGGAATGGCCAAAAAAAAAAAAGTGTCTTATTTAGAGTGGAAACTCTAAGCAGGTGATTCAGACAAAAGTGGTTTTGAAAGGAAGCACCTGAACTGTCAAAACTTAACCTTCTAGGAATGAAGGATCGAATACGGCAGGAGAGAAGTCGATGGCTGTGTCGTGTGGTTGAGGCCGTGTGGTTGCTGTGGTGTTGTGTGTTTTGCGGCTGTGGGGTCCTTGTGTCGTGGCGGCTGTCGTCGAGAGAACTGGACTAGATAAGGCGGCGGGAATCCGAGACAACAATTCAGTCGCGACCAAATAAAAGCCTGGAAACAACCGTTGTTTTAGGTCTGGGGAACAAAGGAAGAGCGATTACATTTACTGAGCAAATGTAGGCCGTGCTCTCGCAAGCAAGGCCCTGCTCCCCGCGTAGGACCCCGTGGATCACGGCCAAGCCTGGCGGTCCATTAAACGAGAGGCGTGGTACACGGAAAGAGCTGGGACTCTTCCCACTGAGTGCTTCGACGAGGGTGTATCGGAACGTACTGAATTTCCAGGACTGCAGACTCGAACCGAAGCCCGAGCCGGCCCGAACAGAACCCCATCCAGAACCGGGGTCTAAGAACTACTTCATGCTCGACATGAAAATGAGGAGCTCCTATGAAAACCGCTGAGAGAGATTCACCTTTCTGCTTACTCCTGGATAAGCCTCATTTTTATTTTAATAATATCGCCCTGAGAAGCGAGGTCTCTCCTTTTCCGCTGTTCGTTGAATATTTATGTTGTTCATTGAGATGCAGTC
Organism: Pteropus vampyrus; assembly: GCF_000151845.1. NCBI lineage: Eukaryota > Metazoa > Chordata > Mammalia > Chiroptera > Pteropodidae > Pteropus > Pteropus vampyrus. The sequence goes on from NW_011889045.1 coordinate 670,450, forward strand.
TATTACTTTGTTATGCTATAACATTTCTAACTTTCATATAAATATAAAATCAATCTAATTGCATTCATATAAAGCCAGACATAAACCTGCAGAATGGAAAGGCACACGAAAAATGAATGCCTTTCCTTTCACACTGAGTTCAAAGCAAGGCTTTTCTTTCTAAATATATAATTAAATGTGATTTGATTAGTAATAGATGCAAATGGCTTTTTTCCCCCACTGAATGATTTAAAAAATCATTGCAATTAGGTCTTTGATTTTCCATCTACCTGTCGACAAAGCACTTCTCTATTTTAACTGATCCCCGATTGTCAGCGTAATTGCAGAAGCGTTTTGAAAGCAGCTGCATCCCCAGGTGTGCCCCTGTTCGTTCCCCTGAACTTATGCAACGCCTTGTCACGCTGGAAATACACCTTATCTCTCCTGGAGGGACCTGTGACCTGGGCATGAGGGAAAGTATGTTTCCACCTTAAAACACAACCCAAATCCTGTGGGCTGGGAAAGGTGTTTTATTCCAAATTTGACCTCCGTGAATCAATTTTGCATGAAGCTTTAAGACACAATTTTACCTTGTATCTTCAAGTTTACAATATTATGAGTGATTAAGTTTTGCTGTTTTTCACTCCCTTTTTAGTTGTTTTAAGTTTCAATAAAAAAAAAAAACTTTTCAAAACTTGTCTAACTTTGTGGTTTAATAAAAATAAATGTGCCTTGGGGGAGGGGGAGAAAAAACGTGCATGAAAGAAAATAAACATGCCACAAATATCTTCTTCACACAGAACGAGTCAAGGGGAACCCACCGAATTGGCTGGAAATCTGAAAACTGTCAATGTCATCTCGACGGTCATGTCATCTTCCAGAATTTCAAAACGATTAAAATAAAGATGGAGGCCCAAGCATCGGAGGTCTTCGGGATGCCAATTTCAATGAAAAAAAGCAACACAAACAACCACACGATGCTGTTTTCTGAGCCCGTGTGTCCTGACGCTGCAGGGCATCTGTTGACCACGAAGAGCGCTCGGAGCTCTGAGCACGCGACGTGGAGGCGCCACGTGGACCAGCTTCTCACGAGCACAGGGTGCTGTCCCCGTTCACACCCCCCCAGAGACGTGACAGCAACAGCCCCCTGGGGTCATCCTCTGGTCTGGTGTGCGGGACCCGCCCGGAAGCGCTTCTGTTCCACAGTGGCTCTGGGCAGCTTTCCATGGCAAGTTCATTGTCCTTTAAAAGCAATGCGCCCCGTCTCTGCCTCACTCCGCTCTCTCTGTACCTCGGCCAGGTCGCTATGTTGGCTGCTGTGGCATTTCGTAAGGTCAAAGGTGAAGCACATACATAAAATGCTTATATTAAAAAAAATAAATAAAAATAACGCAGTGTCTAGGTCCCGCCTGCCTCATTCGAAAACTGTTTTCTAGACGAGTGATTCTTCTTCCTCTGGCGTGTGGCAGATTTTCTGTCGTCGCCCCCTCCCTACCACATCAGACAAAAATCACGGCCGACCTTGGCTCTAAAAGCCTGGCCAGCCTGCGGTGACGCGTGTCCTCGCTGGGGTCCCTCATTCCATTAGCTCCGAAGCCCACGGTGTCGTCTGAGCTGTTGGCACTGTGGTGTGTAACCTGCCACGCTTCGGATTCCTTCCATACATTCCATGGGAGACCTTTATAAATTCTGAAGAAAATCCGGAATGCAAACCAGACCATCCGAAAACGAGAAAGGGAGAAGCAGGTAGAGAATGAAAATTCCGATCATCT
>NW_011889045.1:673505-687858 GCF_000151845.1 Pteropus vampyrus
CCTTTATAAATTCTGAAGAAAATCCGGAATGCAAACCAGACCATCCGAAAACGAGAAAGGGAGAAGCAGGTAGAGAATGAAAATTCCGATCATCTTCATACGATTACTGTCTCAGCCACTGAATTTCAGAGGACATTAAACGTTGAGATGATTTTGACCCAGCACTTGAGAAACGGCGCTAGCTAGCTCTTCCGATCCACCACGGGGGGCCTTGGTGACAGCAGAACCGTCCTGGGCTCATCCCCCAGGATATTTAGTAGTGGGAGTGATGGGAACTGTGCCTCCTGGAAAGCTACTAGTGTCCAGAATATTCCTAACTGTTCAGTGTTACATACTCAGCCAACTTACTGCCGCATCGAGACCCCTGGACCCACCTTAAGGGACTTGACTGGGTGAGCTGGAGCCTTCAGGGCTGGGTCAGCATGAACCCAAAGAAGTTGCTAAAAACCGGCGGGATAAATCAGACGACAGGTTGAGCTAGAGATGACTTAGTGTCCGGGAGTCCCTTTAGCTGATGCTTGCCGTCAGTCTATCCACGTGAGACACTTCGTTCAAGGTAAGAACTCAGTGAGGTTGGTGTGCCCAGTGCCGAGCTGCCTCTTATACCACTGCGGTCCCAGCATGCTGCCATTTAGGTTTGCGACATTCCATAATTCATGGTCAGGGTCGTATCAGTCACTTCTGGGAGTTATGGTCTCACTTGTTTCTCAGTAATGGAATACTCATTATCATAGATTATTCCTATAACATAAAAATCTGGAATAATTTACCATTTTAAATACTCATTCATGGAGAATGCTATGTTTATCAAGAGACTTCAATCAGCACTGAAGGGAGGTGAGACCCCTTCGGGGGGTTTTTAGGAGCCTGTGCTTTGTCTGTGGCCAACACTTCCGAGTGAGACTGAACCAGAATATCGGATTTCAGTTCACAAACGTTAACAGATACTCTGAGATGAAAAACAAAGGTAGAAATGTCCATTAGCTTTCAATATAATTTCAACCAGAGGTATGGAAAAGAAAGGCCGTATTTAAAAAAACTAACTTTATTTAAAGGGATTTTTATGAGTGCGTTTGTTGTGTAAAATCCGATGGAGCGATGTTTCAAACGTCCCTTATTCTAAAAAAGTAAAATCTTCTTTTTAAAAATATATAAAGCAAGTCCCTTTATGAACGTCGAAATGTTTCCATTAGAGTCAGTGGATTAAAAATATATTTGATTAAAACTGTCTATTGTACTTACAGATGTTCAGCTCCATGGGGAAAACTAACACATTCCGTCTGCATTAGTGTGTTATCTGTAAAACTAATTTTTTTACTAATTCTTTTGAATTTGGGACATTTTAATCACATACTTTTTTTTTTAAGTTACAGAAAAGTTATGATTTCTCTAGGGGAAATAAAACTCATTAAGCCATACTTTTCTCTGAAAATGAATCTTGGCCATCTTCGTACATTTGAAAGTTAAAAAGTTTATAATAAGTAGTTTAAAATAATATTAAAGGTTATGAAAATGGTCAAGAATGATTTTATAAGAATTTAAAACATGTTGACAGCTAATATGAACGCAGAGAGCCCGAGGTGGCAGAGGAAAAACCACATTCATCCTGACTCTACTTCCCACACCACAGGGTCCTGAGCAAAGATTTGAATGACACCCTGAATAACTGAGTTATATCTCAACCTTGGTCTCTTCTCTATAAAACAGAGAAAATAGTCCCTGTCCGTCTAAGTAGAGAAGAATAAATGAGCAATGTCTGATGAAATGGTCTTGTTCATTTTTCCCCGAGCGTTTAGCAGAATGTTAACAGGGTTATACAAACAAATGGCATTTTGTCACTAAATTTATTTATTGTGAATCCTAAGCCAAACAAATACGCATTTGCTTTTCGGTCCCTCACGTAAGCCCATGCGCACAACTAAGCTCAAAAATTAGACTTGAACGTGCGCTGTTTTTCTAATTTAACTTCCACGAACCATTTTTTTAACGGAATGACTCATGGGCCATGACACACACACTCTACAAAATGTCGCCACAGTGCCGTTCTTGACATCTACGGGGCAGTTTGTAAAGGTCAGTTCTGCTGTCCCTTCCCGGGTTAGCTCAGCTGGTTAGAACTCGGCGGTGTTTGAGGTCTCGAGTTCAAAGCCGACACTGGACAGCGGCCACTCGATGCTATTTTTATAACGTCTCAGTTCCTTTAATCTGTAGGCATCGAATTGGCCTATATTCACGGCAGTGCAGAGCAATAGTTTCCAATTTTTACAGAAGGACAAGAAAACCCAATATATGCCCTGAAATGCCGAGACACGATGACTTAGTGGCATGATCTTAGAGGACGAAAGAGAGCAAACGACGTGAAATCTTTTTTTGAAATCAGATGGCGTGTATTTTTAAAAGGCATATAATATTCTATCCTTTAAGCCACTGCAGAAATATCCTCAGTGTGGACCTGCAAATCGTCTTTCACAGTGCGAAAACCAAGTCAGAAGAATGACAGCACTGTGAGGCTTCAAAGGTGGGGGTCTGGGTGGGGCGGGGCGGCAAGAGGGCACCTCAGACCGAGAAGACGGGGGAGAAGGAGGGGAGGGGGAGTCAGGACTCGAGCGAATCTGTACACACCACAGAGGCCATTTTTTAGATGTTTAAGTGTGAAAACGGCACAAAACCCACTTTGAGATTAAATTTTCTTTCTTAACCCCGTTCGCTCCTGCTCCATCGCACAGGTCCACTTCGTACGCACACCGTCTCCTACCTCCGCGGTGGGAGCCGCGCAGTGAACTTAAAGTTCACGGTTAATCTTTCCCTCCTTCTCCATGTGTCGCAAAAGCTAGGAATTGCTTTTTAGGAAGCTGATAACCAATAAGGAACCCCTATTTTTACTGAGGGGACCAGCTTTCTTTCACGGACTCAGAACTTAGATCCCTGAGCTAACGCTAGCAAAACTCTGCATCATACTGAGTGATTATCAATTATTTAGACGAACATTTGTTGAAAACCGCCCCCCAAGGTCCAGGCACATAATACAGCTCATCAGGTGTGCAAGGAGAAACCGTAACAGCCTGCGGGTGGGGAGATAACGGGACGAGGCTGGTCATCACTACCATCGTGAACTTGAATTGACAACGATGAGGAAGAGCTGGTGAGTTTCTGGCAGATTTCTAAGCCGACGCACTAAGCACACGCTGGAGTGCTTCAACCACGGACTCAGTCCTTATTTTTCCTGACCTCGAATCATCCATCGCACTATATTATGAAGCACGATTAGTAACGTTTAAAGCTTCTTTTTTTAACGTAATCATCATCTTAAGAGGAAGTTGCAGTTTGACTATAGACTATCCGGTAAGTACACAGTTTTCCTCAGGAGACTCCGTTTAGTTGGTGCCTAGAGGACCATAAAGCAAGTGCCACCTGCAGACACGTCCCACGTGGACAGAGATCTCAGCCAGTCTCCCTGTCTCTCTTCTGAGGGCCTTTGTCTGATTCCGCCCGTTTAATTTATGAAGATGGTTGTTTCTTGATTTAATATGCATGCTTTTAGGGTTATTTGCATTCTTCCCCCTGATCTAAGGCTTCGTCTTGTATTTAAGAGGCAATGAATAATAAATGCTTTGCTCTTGTAGGTGTATGTCTCACTGTAGGTAAATATTTAAATAGGTACTTGCTTATGCTCAAGGTACAGACTCCATATTGTCGCCTGATGAGCACAGTCTGTCTTTATTATATTATGATCTTACTGGATAAATTTATAGGGTGGGGAAAATAGTCCAGAAAGATACATGTAGAAACAACAGTTTTCAATTAAATTGTGAAATTATAGTTTATATCTCAGTTGCCTGTTTCCCACACTTTGGTTATATCATAATATAATTTTTAAAATCTTCATGGATTCTTACATCAATATATAATAAAACACAGCATTTCGGAGGTCGTATTAATAAAGAAAGGGCAACAAAAGGTGGCCTTGGAAGAATAGGGAGAGATAAAATACATTTAGGACGGTGGAAGATGAGTGTTCCTATTAAATTCCTGGAAGATTCCATCCAGTTTTGTTAGGAAAGACTTTTTTAAAGTCGCTGATAGGAAATGGCATAATTACCTCGATGTTGTATAAAGATTATAACCCCAAAGTCCAAGGGTATAATAAAGTTCTAAATAATTCATATTTGTGTGACCCAGACCGGAAGGTCAGTAAAAGTTCAAGAGCAGAGGCTCTGAGTGGAAGTCCCCATCGGTCCGGCCCTCCACGAACCCACTAGGTCTGTGTCGCCGGTGCCGAGCTCAGGCCGCCCTGCCACCAGCTTCACGACTGGCCTTTCCCACCTGGGAGGAGCCGTGTTCCTGGCAGAACTACCCGGGTCACATTCGCAATGACAAAACCCGAGTGCTTTACCTCTTGCCTGTCTACTGAATTCCAGCCATAGGGCAAGTCGCCAGCACCTGCTCTAACCCCGAACTCTCCCGTTTGGTCTCAGCGGCCACCCGCCTGCCCGCCCACTGGCCACCAACGCCTGGGAGGAGCTTGTCCACACCTACCGCTTCCTGGAGGTTCACAAGGTCAAGTCCCTCCCAGGGCGTCTCTCGTTCTTTGCGGCCTTGCACGTGGTTTGCGAGCCCTTGCACGACCTGCGCCCACGCCCTGTGCACCCCTGTCTCCCCCTCGTCCCTCCCGCTGCAACACGCCTTCGTATGCAGCCCGCAGGGTCCCGAGCCCTGGGGCGATGCCCCTGGCCCCCGCAGCCGTGGCCGGTCCTCTTCTTCCCCGAGGCTTCCTGAACCTCGTTTCACTTGGCTCAGCCCGGCTCGTCTTTCCCTTCTCTGCTTAATGCCCCTTGTTCAGGGAGATTCTCTAGAGCCCTGTTGAGGAACGTAGGCCCCTTGGCACCTGGTTCCTCCATCATCGATCATGGACCCTGCCGCGATGACAGGTCTTAGCCATGGACTTGCACTCCGACGGAGCCTGTTGCGGACATACTGGACTGACCGTCTCCACTGGCCGTCCCTTTGGGGCCACCGCAGCATTCTCACTGAGGCCACCGTCCCTGGGCCACCCCCAGCCCACGCCTGCAAACCGATGGCTCCCTCGCTGCAGGGCGCCAGCTTAGGAAGCCGTCGTTCTGACCCGTGTTTTGTCAGCGCCGCGCTGTGGGCTGCGTGACCCTTTCTCCTTCTCTCCCCTCAGGTGTGATGCTCTTCGCCTGGTCTGAAGCCTCTGCACCCACTCACGTGTGCCCCCTCGGCCCGTCACAGGAGGCGTCCCATCCTGTCCTGCTGTCTGGGTCTCAGTGGACTCGGAGAGACTCACGTGTCTCAGCTCCGTTCTCCCTGGTGCATTTTGCATGAACTAATCTTTCTCTTTTTATTTTGTATTTCTAATGCCATATTCAGTGCCTCGTGTGTCGTGAGCATTCAACCCACACTCATGCACACGGATTACAAATAACATAACAAATGCGATGCCATCGAAAGCAAATGTCATTCAATGGTTACTATTTTCTAGACACTGCGCTAAGCACCTGACGGATATTCTTGCTTTTGACCTCGTATGGCAGGGTCATTACAAGCACACGCTACGTTACATGTGATGGGACGGTGACACTGAGAAATGCGGTGACTTGCTCCAAACCACACAGTCACTCACCGGTGAAGCCAGGATGGTGACCAGCACCGTTTCTGCACGAAGGCCGGCCCCTCCCAGTTCTCACTGTACACACGCAGAGAACGAAAGATGCTTTAAAATGGCTCCTGAAGAGAAAGGCCACAAATATTCCGTGTGGTCCGAAAGGAGACGTCAGCTATGCAGGAAGATGGGGGACCCCCTGACAGAGCAGGGGGAGCAGAGGCGGAGCGCAGGTGCCAGCAACCGAGAGACGTAAAGGGACTGGACAGCGGGAGCTGGACGAAGTCAGGAAAGCGAGCCTGAGCTCCGGCCCAGAGGCCACCGCACACGGGTTTCCACAGACGAAGCTCACGCACGGGAGCGGAGAAGCACCTGGCCACTGGGGTGCGAGCATCGGTGAGGTCAGCGGGGGACCCCAAAGAAATGGAAAACAGAAAACAGGAAGAGGACCCACCGGAAGCCGAAGGACTGAGATATACACCTCGCACCCGAATGAGTAGATCCTTTTAAACGCTAATCAGGAGACGCCGAGGTTGTAATTCAGCTCACACCACATCGATGGACTGAGTTCAAAACCTTGTTCGTTTAGCAACGACAGTCGCTGAGCAGGCAAGAGCAATTTCATTATTAAACAAGAGTGTGTAAAACTGGAGCGAAATGTGTGTAACTTGACTATGAAAAAACACTTTAAAAAATTTCGGTTTAAGAAACCGAGGACATATCAGAAATGTCAGCGATGGGGGAAACTAATCGGCACCCAGCCGCAGAGAGCACCCCGACACACAGGTGACCAGCGACCGCCTCGACCGTCACACAGGCCGCCTCCTGACGGCCGTTAGCAATGACTCCGGCACTCGCCCTGTGCAGTGTGTCACATAAGTGTGAGCAAGGTGAACCACTAATTACCTTAGATCATCAGGACACACGTGTGTGCCTTCCAGAATGTCCAAGAACTTAGCCAATAAGTTCCCTACCCTCCTTCGTTGTAAAAATAATTGCACGTAAAGAAATCAATTCTCCATTTTTTGCAGAAGGTGCCACACGTTGGCAACGTCAGCCCTGTGAACACGGCAGGGTCGGCATGCCGCTGAAGCCCCCAGGATGCTTTCGTCACCGTTTGACTTGGCAGGTACACAGAGCCTCTTTGGACTGAGGTGCCTCCCGAAGTTGCATTTGGAGATCTTGCAGCCCATGCCGACAGAAGGGCCCAGAAGCCCTCTGCGGTGGGACCGAGCCACAGGCAGTCCACCCAAAGGCTGAAGAGCCAGCAAGCCACCTGAGCTGCATGTCCCCAGGATCGGAGGGAGGAAGCCACCGCCACGTACCCCTGACCGCAAAGCCCACTACTTCAACGTGCTCGCGCTCAGCGGCTTCTGGAGCCTTCTCTTCCAGGGACTCTGGATGGAGGGTGTCTTGACCCCCGCTTCCTTTTTACCTGGCCTCTGACACAGGAAGGGTGTTGGGGGTTTGTTTGTTTGTTTTTTAAACCTCTTAAATCGAGGGTAGACCCGGAGACATAATTGGTTTTGGAGAAACATTGGTGTGAAGCTGGTCCTTGTGGGAGAAAAAACGTACCATTCGATTTGTTTTCGCTGACTTAATTTGGGGAGATTTTCCACGAGTCTGGAGTCGTGGACTCTCTGAGTCGGTGGCCCGTGTCACAGCAGAGCACACGCTCTCCCGCCCAGCTCCACCCACTCATGCGGCTCCCCCTCTGCCGTGGGTGCTTCCCATTTGGCATCGTCCCAGCCCTGCTGTGTTGCTTATAAATGAATTAAAAGTCAATGAAATGTTCCTCGAAAACAAAGCTTTCTTTGCTCAAAATGTAAAACCTAAAAATAGGTAGAAAGGCCACATGTTACGAAGTTTGGAGGAATTTCTTCTGTCTTCGATCTGTCAGTGGCGCCCTTGGAATGTGTGACTTGCTTCCATGTCGTGTCACCAGACCGTGAGGGCGGGCTTTTGAACGTGCGGCCTTGACCTCAACCAGAACGTGCAGGTCTCTGCCAAGCAACCTTGGAGTTGGGAAGAGCAATTTCTTCCATAGCAGAGCTCCGCAGATGAGCTCCGGCCGAGCACTAAGCACAACACGTGACTTTAGCTGGCTGCTCTCTGCAACTTCCCAGGCAAACTGAGATTCTTCAAGGCCTGACACGATGGTAGCCCGGTCACTCCACACGTCTCGCACGGCTTCGGCGTGTGGGAAGCCTGTTTTAAAGGAATGGGTCGATCGCCTCTGACTTTCACACCCTCGAGACGAACGTACAGGAAAGGCTCGGGGGACGATACGTCATTGTGAAGCTCTTTACCCGCCTTCTTCACTGCCTTCCCCAGACACTCCCCAAAGAAAGTAACGCATCCTTAGAGACAGCCATTTTTATAAACTTCAAAACCTGTCAAGTTAGTATACCGGCAGAGAACATTTTACAGAATTTCTATTTGAATTGCAACTTGATGTTGGAGATATCGTGATTTATAATTTTAGAAGTGTGAGCAGCTATGGTCAATACGAAAGGCAAAGCGTAGAACTCCAAGTAACAACTAGACTTGGTCGCACGAAGCAACCGTATTTTGTTTGAATGAAACAAGCTTTGCACTTATCTTTCTCAGGAAGCATGGACTGTAAGTTCTATAGCATGTGATTAGGCAAAAAAAAAAAAAAAAAAGTATGTATTCAGGAATAATATCAAGGGCGTTTTGATATATCCGAACGTAACAATTAGCAACCATAGAAGTATGACCAAAAGAACCCCAAAAGAACAAAAGCACAGGAAAAATATCCCCAATAACTTCTACTTGTACCCAGAATATAAACTATTTTGGTTTGTTTTTTCAATTCGAATGGACCCAACATTTGCTTTGCTGTTTATTATTTTTTTCGGTCTTGTTCCTCCGTGTGGCTTATCATAGCTCCACGCCGTGGTTAACAGCTACTTTCTAACTTCGTGAATCTTCGCAATGCCATGTTGGGCTGCACAGGGAGGCTCGGAGTTATTGTAATGGCCGATGCTTCCGTCTCCAAGAAAACGTATTTCGAGGTCCATATTTAAGATACGCACTAAACAAGAACTTCCACAAAGTGTTTTCTGCTCAAGGACCTTCTTATTTCTTATTTTTATTATAAGTACAGCTCTTTATAATTTCGCCTCAACTGGATTTGATGTATTCTCCTTCTGGAAAACGGTGACAATAAAAACTGCTTTTTTGTGGCTGTCCCATGTGATAACTTCAGGGAAATTAAGCTAAGAATGCCCCTTTCACAGCGCTTTTGCAGAAAACAGAGAGTGAATAAGCAGAGGTCTATAATTTTCTAAACCTGTCTCAGGCAGCTGCGCTAACCAGTCAGTCTAAAAATGGCTCCTAACACGCCAGGCACAGCTGTTGGGCCCACACCAACCTCTTCACTTTAAACTGCAGTGGAAGTAATTCAGCAGAAATTTTCCAAGCAGAGTCTAGATTTTAAAACTAATTCAGTGATTCTAGACTTTCTTCTTCTCTTGGAAGACATGTTAATTTTTCCCATTAGAAATAGCGCTATTGTTACATTGAGTAGAAAATTATAATTCGCTAATGTTTCCAGTTTTTCACAGGATAATCTAAATTTGGGTCTATCCAACTTGAATTTTTAATTCCAATGTTCATAGAGGGATTTTAGGAAAACTTGTATAGATATTTTGCCTATTCATTATATTATCTTTAAAGTTCTTTTGGCAATTATCCAAAATCATACTTTCTAAGAATATATATCACATTGCCTGAACATAAGCAAACATTTGCTATTGTTACTTAGTGACATTATAAATTAATCTGCAATAAAACATCCTAGTCAATATACAGATTTTCAACAACAGAGATAAGAAAGCTATCACCAAAACTCCAGTGGATGGTGACACCATCTAATAAGATAATGACAAAGTATACTTTAAACGGTAGAGAATATGTCCATTACAAAATGTATGACAAGAGCCCGTGAAAGTGGACTATTTTATGAGAAAGTTAATCTTAGTACTAGAATTTTTTAATATTAAAAAAAACTAGTCTAAATATTTTGGATGAATCCGATGGTTTAATTAAAATAACAAATTTCTATTTAAAAATCTAGTTATAAATATCTTGGCAAATTATGATATCAAAGATCTCTGGGTCTTATTGTTTGAATATAGTTCAATTTCTATTAAAAAAAAAAAAAAACTGGCCTGAAAGTCCAAGAACATAATATTGAGTTTGGAGATACCTAAAACTTTAAGCTAACTCTAGCAAAAGCAAGAATTGAGCAAACTATAGAGAACGCATGATATTCCCCAAACAACTCCTGTTTGAATCATTCAAGGGACTACCAGGTAAAGGTGTTAGAAAAAGGGCTTAAAAAAATTAACCAATACTTACATGTAAAGTTATAAATATAAACCACGGCATCATGGCTCAGAGTGGCCCACACCTGCATGTAAAATTATTTGTACAGTTCTCTTCTATTTATCTCACAAAGCACTAAATAGAGGAGGGGATGAATGGATGGATAAGTGAAAAAATGAATTTTAATAATTGTATAATTTGTCAAAACTTGAAAAACCACATAATATTTATTAAAAAGAAAACAAACAAGAACAAGATAAACAAGTACTTGGAAGAGACCTGCGTCCCCCAGAAATTAGTCACGACCCTGTCAGAAGTGAAGCAAACCGGGGCCCCCTTCCTCAGAAGTGTCCTTTCTTGGGAGGAGAGAAAATGAGCAGTTTCAACTGACTTTATCGTCCGCCTACGACTTAGAAATCACAGGTAAACTGTGAAAATATACCTTTATTTTTTTAAGTGAGTGTCTGAATTCATCCCTAAATTGAGCTTAAAAATTTGCAGAAAGAGAGCTTGCAACAGTTACTGGGAGATGGCCTCCCCGTCCTGACAGAGGCTGGAGGGCCTCGTGGTCAGAGGGGGCTGTGACAACACACTCCAGCTGGGCCAGTTATAATGTCAATGATATGGATGATCCGCACTGTGCTTACATTAAAATATTGCCGGCCATAAAATTATCATACACCAGGAAGGGGGAAAAATGAGGCTGCACGGGCCAATTAACATTTGCCATCAGTCCAGACTGATGTGGAAGAAACCACCTTCCTTAACTACCCACAGGAGTGGGCTTTTAATCGTGACGTGTGCTGTGAGTTACAATGGAAACAAGTCATATAGTCTCGTACCATCTAAATGAGGCTGCACGGGCCAATTAACATTTGCCATCAGTCCAGACTCTACGTGAATGTGCTTATAAGAGATTTTCTTCTTTCCATTTCTAATGGGTTCGACGATGCAATGACCTGAGATTCACTCTTATTTCTACCTGACACTCGTAGAGCTTAGAGCCTCTTAACTCAGGGGGCCAGGGCCTTGCACAGGGCCCCCAGAGCCTACTCCGCAAGAAAATGGGACGACTTCATGAGCACTAGCTTATAAAATGTGAATACTTGCTTAGTGCGAGTATAAAATAATTCCCATGCAAACGCATGTTTACATTTAAAATGCTGTGTCTTAATTCATGTGTTTGTGACAGCATGATTGGGAGAGAGCTAAAGGATTCTGGAGGTCTGAACTAGCTCAACTCACTAACGCCCCCCAGATTTGTGGAAGAAACCACCTTCCTTAACTACCCACAGGAGTGGGCTTCTCATCGTGACGTGTGCTGTGAGTTACAATGGAAACAAGTCATGTAGTCTCGTACCATCCAAAATCAAAGCAAAAAATATATATATATTCAAGGGCTTCTTGATCCAAAATGTAATCAAAAGGACTCTTCTTTATGATAAAATAATATTTACCCTTGTAGACTATGATTTCAGTATCTCCTACACATAAACTATTCTTAACAGCCTCTCATATATTAGTTGTGAGACTGTTCTAGTATTGTACGTCATCAGTAACCGTCAGAAACATAGCCCCCGGGTCATTAAGATCTATTTCTAATTTATTATAGGATAGAATCTGGCCAAGATACCTTAACGGAGAAGGTGCGTAGTTCACTCTCTCATCCGCGTATTGATGGAGCACCCACTCTGAACTAATGCGGCCAAGAAAGGAACTTTTGAATTTCACCTCTCCAAGGTCACTTCCGATTCTCTCTGGTGTACAGTGACTGCCCCCTTTCACGATGAAACGGTAGCGACGATTCTCATTCCTGGAGTCACTACGCTTTTCTTTACGTTATGACGCCATTCCACAATTTTGCAAATAACAGTTGGCATCAATGTTTAACTCGAGGGAAGAAAGGGAGGGTAGAGTTTAGAAATATATGCTCTCCCTTGCAAAACCACTTCCTGTATTTATCTTCCGTTTGTGTGACTTTGCAGGTTAACTCCTCTAAACGGTACCTGCGCAGGAGCATTGGCATCCAGAGCAAAGGACATCGCGCTTTGAGAGAGAAGGCTGCCTGCATCCCTCGTGAACGCAGGTGTGTGACACGGGACACGCTGTCTAATCTATCTGAACTCGAGTTTCTCGTGACAATAAAATGAATATAAAATCATCTAAAAACAAGGGTTGTTCCAAAAATTTCAAATAAATTAACTGAGCTACGTGGTCAAAAGTCATATTTCCTCGTATCCCCTTTTTTCTTCTACTTGTCAACATTTTTTTTTTTTTACAGCACCTGGTCTTCCCAGGTGCTAACCAGGTCTCCCATCCAAGTACTGACCAGGCCCGACCCTGCTTAGCTTCCGAGATCAGACGGGATCGGACGCTTTCAGGGTGACACGGCCATAGACTGTCCACAATTCTTATTGACCTCCTGCTTATCACGACCTTGGCCTGAAGTCCTTGACGTCTTCAGACCGAAAACCCAACCGACTTCTATCTGCTTGGAAGCTGATGCCTCTGCAGGCCAACCGCCCCGCCTCAGCCGCAGAGTTATTTTTCAATATCTGAATCACGAGTCAACGTCCTGTCTGTTCGCTTCTCTCGTCTCCACCCTCACGCCTTCGGGCCAGCGCGTGCTGTCCCCTGGGCGGCCATGCGCCACCGTCCCTCGGGTGACCTCCCAACGCCCACGCCGGTCCCCACTTACTCCCCACACTGCAGCAGCACCGGATCGCGTGTGCTCTTTGGCGCCGTCCCGTCACAGGCCAGGGGTGCGCTGGCCCTGCAGCCGCGTCACCTGCGGCTCCTTGACCCTCCAGGCTCCCGCTCGCTCCCGTCCATGTCGCCCGCCTCGCCTTCTGAGCTCCGGCCGCGCGCGGGTCCGGCCTTCCTCCCGCCACAGAGCTCCTTCTTTCTCCCAAACCCGCGCCCGTCCATCCTTCAGCCTCCAGCCAGAAGACGCTCTGCGAGGAGCGGGTTTCAAAGGGTGGACGCTGTCCTCGTGGCTGTCCCTCTGCGGTCCTCGTCGCTGTCGGAAGGTACAAATGCATTCGCGGTTTCTGAGCGGTGGCCCACCCCAGGAGCGAGGCCACGTCCGCCGTGTTCATTTCTGGTTGATGGGGGGAGCTGGGGCCACCACGGATCGGAGCCCAGCCTCAGCCTATCGCATACGAGGTGCTCAAATATTACCGAATGAAAGACAAAATATATTAAACGATTGCTTTCGGCTCTAAACGCAATAGCCAGACTGAAAATCACTTCCCCAAATTGATCTCAGCTTTTAATAAATATGTTAATATCTATCCAAATACATCCCGATTCAAGCGATAAGAAATGTATAGAAATTGACTTAACTGTTAGTACTTAAATCAATCTTGTTCTATTTTATGTATTTTACCACCTGTTTTAGTGACATATTTCACTTATGATTTAAGTTTTTTTCAAGAACGAATGAGATGATTCCTTAGATTTATGCATGTATAAATCCCCAAAGCTCTCGGCAAAGTTTCCTAATTCATTGAACGCAGCGTGGGCCTATCTCCATGGTGACAGACACTAGATCATGGACATTTTGTTCTTCAGTATTGCTTTGATTATCACGAACAGGTCAACGAGGATTACGTGATGATTTATATTTTTATGTGCAATGCGCATAAAATACTAACCTCTACTGATTCTTTCTTTTGCACTGATTTTCTTTTAATTTCTTAAATTCAAGTTTTCTTTTAAATATCTCCAAGTCAAATATCCGAGATGAGAGGGGACACAGTCACTCTTATTAGACCGTGAAGCTTTTCAGATCGGCCGACTGCACAGCGCGCTGGGAACCCTGTGATTTATCATCACAGAAGCCCCGAGGTGTTTGAGAGTCTTTATTTCAGAATCTCCTTCTAAGCTCCTGGCTCTTTTCTTTAAATTTCCTCCACGCGGGGGTCTTCTATCTCTGAGGGTGGGTTTTCGTTTTGGACACAGACGCTTGGTGCTCAGTTACCCATCTGAACTGTCCAGGATTTGCGGGGACTCTGGCCACTCTCCCAGTCTCCTTTCGCTCGCTGCCAAATTGGCCAGCGGCCGTCCGAGCCCATCCAAGCTTCGACATGGCACACAGACCAAGCCTTCTGCTGCCTCGGGCGGGGACCAGTGTCTTTCCTTTCTCAGCAGAGTCAGTCTTGTCACACACACCTCAATGCAGACTTCGCTTCCTCTCTGGGAACTTCCCCTACTCTTGAAGACAGGAGAAATCGCTCCTTCAGAGTGCTCACGTGGCACTTTTCTGCAGCTTTTCCATGTGTGTCTGATTTTCTGTGTCTGTGCTTCACGGAAAACTCACCGAGAATAAAGAACACGTCTTCTATAGAGCTACATCCCCTGACCTGGCAAATTCTTGGC
>NW_011889045.1:689183-698127 GCF_000151845.1 Pteropus vampyrus
CTCGCACAGGTTCCCATCCTCCCCGTTTCTATCTCTTTTCCACGCCCGCTCTCTCCCCTCCTGCTTCCCCCCACCCCGCCCCCACTGCATAAGACATCTTCTGCTCCGACTACCAATAGGCAACGTTTCTTCTAAGGCAAATGTTGTAACTCTCTAAAGCCTTCCCTGATTTAATCAGCCAAAATTAGTCTCCATCTCTGGGGTTCTCCTAACATTCAATTTCCTTATTGACCGTGTTGATTATGTCCCATCTTAAAAGATAGCTCTCTTGGACGTGTTACCTGCTTCATACTGGATCGTAAACTCATTCGATGCAGACAACTTAGTGCCTTTTTTCCTTGCCGCCATGCCTGGCATCTTCTCGGAGCCCATGTGAATTGTCAACCCACTTTCCGGTGTCTGGAGAGACAGTTACTGGCCATCTCAGTCCTGACCGTGTCCCCAGTTCCTAGCACTAAGAGACATTTGGTAGTGGCTTAGTAAATGGATTTGTGGATCAAGAAATGAT
This sequence comes from Pteropus vampyrus, assembly GCF_000151845.1. Classification (NCBI taxonomy): domain Eukaryota; kingdom Metazoa; phylum Chordata; class Mammalia; order Chiroptera; family Pteropodidae; genus Pteropus; species Pteropus vampyrus. The sequence continues at coordinate 689,692 of NW_011889045.1, forward strand.
TGTAAAATTATTTTACAAACTCTAAAGAATAATATTCAAATAATTTAATATGAAAAGGGTAGAAAGAAATTTTATTCAAGGACATTATCTATGCATATAATTCTATTTGTAAATTTACTTGACACGCTAATGGAACTAGTTTGGCAAAGAAAAAAAGGTTTGTATCAGAATTAAGACTACTCAGGCATGCCATGATATTTATTTTATACACCAAAAAACAAAACAGACAAAGAGGGTAGTAATAAAGTATTCTGATTTTAATACTAATTTAAATTTTACCTCTCGATATACATTATTATTTGAGTCTCACATGACTCAACCTTTTATCCTCTTTAACTTGGCCGATCTTGTTAGTAGTTACTTTCTATTTTGTAAACTAGATGATTTTTGAATACGCGATAATCTTTTATGTAAAAATGTGTGAGAAGTATGCATTTATTTAAAAGTATATATATGATAGATTCATTTTAGTAAGTACGGTAAAAACATTCAACATTTCACTAAGACATATATTTGAGGAGAGAATATATATAAAAATGAATTCCTCAGTTTTACAAGAAACTTAGCATCAGATGAAGCGAAGCTGGAGAGGGGATTGGAGAACTAAACAAAGATAAGTATAAAAGAAAAAGAGAAAAAATAACGGTCAACGAAGACCGATTGTCAGAAAAACTTGGGATATTGGGGCAAGTATTAAATCACATTTCTCCATAAGGAGACAAGAAAAAATGGACCAAAGACAGACAATATTTGAAGAGATAGTGGTAGATCACTTATCATAATGGATTAAAGGCATCGAGTAACATAAGCGAAAAGGTAGAATGCATGCAGAGAAAATCAAACTTCAGAGTAAAATCTTAAAATCAGTCACAAAAAAAAGACAGTGCAAGGAGCAGCAAGAAAACGCGTGGCCGATTTCTCCACAGAAAAATCGAAACTAAAAGGTAAGGAACAATATCTTAAAAGAACTGTAATGAAATGGCTGCCAACAGAGAAGCCTGCACGTTGTGAAGATTCTTTTAAACAATGAAGACATTTTCAGAGAAACAAAGACTGAGTAAATGCTAATGGATATTTCTGGGAGAAGAAAACTGACATCAGGTGAAGGCACAGAGATTCGAAAAGAATAAGGAACCACGCAATGCACAAGCTGATGGGTAAATGTGAAAGGACCATGAGTATAGTAATGACAAAAATCAAGTTTTGTGGGATTTAAATATATAAAAAAAATAATTAAAATTCAATTCAGCAAACTTTTTTTTTTTGCTAAATGTTTTGCCTTTCTCGTCCCTTAAAAACATAATATGGCTCATGTACTTTATTAGAATGCATAGATTGGTATCCCCTTGGAAATTTGAGGGCAAATGTCCTTAAAATCCACCTCCAGGGATTGTAAAAGGTTGGCTAGATTTTAAAGTGACTCATTTCTCTCCACAATTTAAAGGCAGACCTGCCTAGTAAACATAAACAAGATGCTTCTCTGAAATATAAATGAACCGTCATCTACGCAAGAATATTAATAGAAAAGAATAAGGTAAAGTGTGTCTAGTAAAAGTTTAATACTCTGTAGTGCCTCTGGGCTTCCTCTATCTGTAGTAGGTGATGACTTTTTAAAGAGAAGCTTCTTTTAAATGAGTGCTTGAATGATGTGACGTGCTTTCTCAGGCAGCGGTACAACGCAGCAGAGGAAGATGAAAAATATCGGGCATGTCGGCAACAAATGGCCATCAGAAAGAGGATAGAAATTTTAGGACTCAAATGCATGCTGATATCACCGAAAGAACCCCAAAAACAAAACAAACAAAAAAACAATAACAAACCCCACCCCCAGCAAAACAACAAAACATCAGATCACCGGTTCAAATGTAACGCAGAGAGAACACATGTGGCTACTCTTGTGTTTTTAAAGACAAGGACACTTGTCCTGCTGTTCTTTCTTCCCACGGGAGCCTGCTCATATTCTTACTGAGTCAAGGACTGTGTTGATGGACCAGGGTTCCCCATTCCTTGAGAAGTACACACATGCACACACACGCACACGCACACACACACGCATGCACATGTGTGTACACACACATGCTCACGATATCTGTGTAGTATAGTAAAATATATCATGCAATATTAGCATAAAAATAAATAAATAGAAAATATATTGTCTGTACGGCATCATTATTGGTAAATATCTTAAAAAGAGGAACTGAAATTTGTCACTCTTCTTGAAGATCAGAGAAAGGACAAAGCGCAAAGGAGGCTGGGATAGCCTTGGCGAGATGATCCAAAAGAAGGAAATCTGTCTGTTATTGGAAAGTGAATACATTTAATGTATTTCTAAATCTATATTTTTCCCTCTGCATGTATTATGTCAATAAAAATATTACTTCATTTTCTTTGTGCATGTTTTTCCCCTGCTTAATTCAAGGTATTAACTGTAATATCTCATTCTGAGGTTTTCTCGACTAAAAAAAAAAGAAAAAATCAATGAGAAACAGCAAGAAACAGAACCATTATTTCCAAGACTAAAAATTAAAGGGTTAAATTAAAGATGATAAACTATCTGCTTAAGTAATGCCTGGGAAAGAACAAATGAACACAGTTCTAATCAATCCTCAGATTAGAATGTGCAGAAGAGTATACCAATGTTGACGTTACGATATGAGATTGTTTATACTATTAATTGCTAGTTCATCACTCAGTATAATGGATGTGTTCACGGTGCAATACTGTGAAGCGTGTGTGCTCACACTGCAGAGACCAGGCATAAATAGCTGCATTTTTCAATGGCTAAAATCACAAATATGTGATTTCTAAATCGCAATTATCACGGCAAAAAGATGAAAAAACTTAGTTACAAACATGGGAACAAACATACATCTTCGGTGTCACAGGGTATCACGAATATGTGAACTGCCTCTGGAATGCAGTGTGTAAATGATCCGGAGACTATGGCAGGTGCCTGGACATGGCCAGCTCATGCCTCCGACACCATCTACACACACAGCTGAGGTCCGCCCAGTGCTCCAGCCGAAATCCCAGGTTCCTGGCTAAACAAGTGTGTAAACACTTTCTGTTCTGAAAGTCAACGTGTCCACGAATATTCGTCCGTTATTTTTAGTGTGTTTGCTTTTTGTGAAACCATATATTTATGGGATGTATGCTCACCAAAATTTCGTAGGGGCACCTACAATAGCATGCACTTCCTTTTTGTGATGCAAATGAATCTTTCTCACAATCACTGTTCATACCATTTTCTTTTCGAGGGAAAACCCAGGTGAGTAATTTGTGCTATTTATCACCAAGGGTTCCAACCAGGTCCCTCCAGGAACTGCAGCGATGCTGACTGTTACGGCTCAAACGCCAGTGTCTCCAACAAACCTGCTCTGAAACTCCGCAAAGTGACACTACCTGCAGGTGGCCTTTGGGAGGTGAATAGGTCAGGAGCATCGAGCCCTCATGACGGGGTCAGTGCTCTTATAAAAGGACCGCAAAGAGCTCCCTTGGCCCCTCCACCACACAGGGACACAGGAAACAGACGGCCATCGAGACAGCTGGCTCCTACCAGACATCAAATGTGTCAGCACCATGATCTTGGACTCCTCAGTGTCCGGATGAGAGAAACGAGTGTTTGTTGTGTACAAGTCCCCTCGTCTGTGGCATTTTGTCATGGTGGCCTGAGCGGCCGGGGACGATGGCCACAGCAACAGAGAAGCTCTGGGAGGCAGTCGTGAGCAACTAGATTTGTTTCGATAAAAACCGAAGTCACGTCCAGAGTGTGTTAAATTCTAACATTTGAATATTTAACCAACACTTTAGCATGTTGAAAGCATTTTAGACTTCTTATATTTATATCATTGAACCACGGTTGTTCAAAAGTACTAGTTAAGTTTTTCTGGTAGTGTTTAAATATTATTCTATGCCGGGCGTAACGCTTAGAATTTTGTTGATTCTCAATACATGTCGTTAAATGGAACATGCTGTTTAAAATAATACATATCTGTAGATACTGGTAATGATATTGTTGCTAAAAGTGGCTGTTGATTTCTTCAGTATGGATAACGCTGCGACCAGAATGGAAGCTGAAGAAAAGGTGAAGTTCAGAATAGGTGTTTTTCTTTTTGTTTCGCGTACTTGAGGACACTGTTAATAACCCCGTTTTTTGCAGGTTGTTTCTCAGATAAAGTGCAGGTTTGTTTTCGTTTTCGTTTTCACTTATTAAAAGGACATGGGTATAATTTAAGCTTTTCTTGATGACCCAAGTTTACTTTGTAGAACTCAACTGTATGCATTTCTGCGACGTAACGAAGTCCTCAGAACTTGATGAGCTCTGCAGAGCTGGGGACCCCACAGAACCCCAGCTGCCTTGTGGCCATGGCTGGCTGTCTCATTAGAGTCCTCATGCCTGAGCTACAGGCTCTGTGTGTCTCCTTCTGCTGCCAGTAGTATGCTTTCCGGCAGTCAGCCATCTTGTCTCCAATGGAAATTCCTAGAGTTTGGTACTTCACGCTGCTCTTAGCTTGGAAACATTTCCTGAAGGTTTAAAGTACTTAGAGTGTCTACGGCCACGCCACCCTGAACAAGACCGATCCCGTCTGATCTCAGGAGCTAAGCAGGGTCGGGCCTGGTCAGTACTTGGATGGGAGACCACCCAGGAAGACCAGGTGCTGTAGGTGTAAACAAATAAAATAAAAATAAAAAATAAGGGATCGTAAGCTGACAAGGTCCTTGCAATCTGTGAAGTCAACCAAGAGTTGCCTCACCTATAAAATAAAAAAAAATAAAAAATAAAGTCCTCAGAGCTAAGTGCACCCTTTCTTCGACTGTCTCTTCAGCACTCACTCACTATTTGTAGCGCACGGTCAGGCGCTGATCAAATGGCTGAGTGACGCTTTCTCACAATGACAAACTTTGCGACCACTGGGCACTGGGGACCACACCCAAACGCAAAGCTCAAAGCTGAGCGAGGGGAAGGAGCCTCCCAGGCAAACGCGAGCGCCAGAGCGAGGCTCTGGAGCTGCCGGCGCTGCACGGTGGCTCTGGGGAGTCTGTGTGGGCCATGGTGGTGACAGCGACAGCTCTGTTACCGGGATATCCACTGGAGAGTTGGGCCGACGGCGCCTCCCGGGCCAGTGAGGGGGCAGACTGTGCCTCCCCGGGCTGGAGCACAGGGAGCGCTGGGTTGGGACAGGCCTCAGTGTGCATCTGAATTCACGACGAAAGGTCTCGGAAGGTTGGATGCATGCTGGGGTGGCGCCGAGTGGGCCATCTTCAGCAGCGAGGATGGGACAGCCCACCTCGGAAGCCTTCGCGACAACGTGCAGGAGAGGCAGCGGAGGCAGAATGACGGGGGCGGGGGCGAGGCCGGGTAGGTACCTGGGACTGGACTCAATGAGATTAGAACAGGCAGAGGCTGAAGCAGGTGCCGGGTAGACGGTGACGACAGTCGTGAAGAAACACGCCACAGCTGACACAGTATGGCCAGGACGGGGACGAGAGACTTTTTATAGACCACGGCATCTGGGGGACGCGCAGACACTGACCTCTAATGCGGGGATTTAGCGGAAGGAGGTCGGGGTGAGGGTGGGGGTGGGGGTGGGGGCTCCGCTGTCTAGCACTTGCCAGTTTCTCTGGTGTAAATTCTCCTACAGTCAAGTCATTTTGCTATAAATCTTACACTTATATAGTCCCGTATGTCAATTATATCTCAATAAGGCTAGAAAAAAATGAAAACTTCTGAAAAAATTCTCCTATCATGATTCATTTCAAGCTCTTAATAAGACTATTAAAATTTATACCTCTTATTTTAGTCTCTTATTGATTGCCTTAATTAAAATTTCCAGATGAATATTATATAACAGTAGCCGGCGTGGCGTATTTTCTTTAGTTAGAATGCGTTGAAAGTATTCCATTTCATAGAACTTTTTTTAAAAGTATCTTTCTCGATCTTATATTTGATAAAGTTTATAAAATTTATATTTGATCTTCTATTTGACTAAGTTTATACATATCAGAAATGATTGCTAAATTGTATTTATTATTTTTAAGATATAAATATAAATTTATACTTTATAATATAAATTCATGATATATTTAATTTTATATATAATCTGATATATTTAATTTTCTAATATTTAATCCATTGTAATACTACTGAAATAAATTCCCTTTACCTTTTGTATATTAATCTTTTAATTTACTCTCAAATTCTACCTTAACATTTAGAAATTTGAATCAGCCTTTGTGAGATTTGCTATAGTTCCCTTTTTCTGTGTGTTTTCTGGTTTTTTTTATAAATGTAAAGTTCAGAAATTTTTTTTAGAAAATTATTATGTTTTTGTTTTTATGCTCGAGGATTTTTTTTAAAACCGTTAGATATCTTGATTATCTTAGATATCATAAGTAATTCGCCCGCGCTGGTCCTTGGCCTCGCTGCGTTTTCAGGGCAGGGGGATGATCTGTTCTCGTGGGGCTGGGCGAGGCGGGGGTTCAGCCCACGTGAAAGAAACGGGGGCCGAAGCACCTGACACACAGCCGTCGCTGCAAAGCATCGTTAATAGAATTTCTGCAGAGACATGAGCGTTAATACAATTCTCCCACTTTTTCTCCCTTGTAACGTGTACATAGCAAATTAATTAAATACTGCTGCAGCATGACTAAACCTTTGTTATTGTCATGATAAAAAAATTTAGCGTAATAATTTTGGTGCTAATTATGCATTTTTGGCATACTGTTTCATCTCAATAGAACTATCCTTAAGCATATAGGAAAATGGCTATTTAATGGAAGTACGAAATAAAAGAGAATGCTCTTAGAGTCTCGGATTAATTTTAAATTATAAATAGCTTATAGAATGACTATTTGAAGCACTTCAAGTTTACATATCATCACACTTCATAATGGAAGTAGAAAAACGGCAAATACATTTTTATATATTTTTTGTGATCGAGATTCATAAAGCTCTGCAAAGATTCTATTTTAAAAATATTGTAATGACGACTGTCATTTATTAAGCCCCACCTATTCCGGTTGCCTCACGGGCAGGATCTCCGTCACTTTTACCCCAAATCCCTTAGCTATTATTATGCAACATCATTTCCATTTTATAGAAAAGTTAGTATTTTTAAGGAGGCCGAGTGACATGCTCCAAAATCTTATGGAAAGTGTACTCATTTGCTAGGTCTGCCATAAAAAAATACCACCAACTGATTGGCTTAAAACAACGAAATACATCATCTCAGAGGCCTGGAAGCTAGAAGTCCAAAACTGAGGGCTCCACAGGGCCCCCCGTTCGCTCTGCGAGCAGGCCTGCTCCGCCTGCTCCCCCTGCTCCCCCTGCTCCCCCTGCTCCCCCTGCTCCGCCTGCTCCCGGCGGTTTGCCTTTGACCTCCGGAGTCTCGTGCACATGGAGGCCTCACTCCACCGCTTCACGTGGCCGCCTCCTCTCTGTGCCTTTCTGCCCACGCGTAAACATTTCCCCTTTTTACAAGGACACAGGTGCTAGGGGGTTAAACCCAGCCTACCAACCTCATTTAACCCGATCACTTCCCTAGGACCTGTTTCCAGATGAAACCGCATTCTGAGTTACTAGGCGTTCGGACTGCAACACGTGTTTTTTTTTTTTTTTAAGAGAGGACACAATTCAACCATAATAGATAATATATAAGAAGCAACTATATATTTGAACCTGTTTTTTCAACTTCGAAACCTGCATTTTGCTCACTTTCCCTGATGCTCTCATCAAAACGACACGTATGTCTTTCGGTTCAACATTGGAGATGGTTAAATGCCGGCTCGCTTGGCCGTCTTCACTCCTCAGACCAAGCACCTCGAGGAAGACACGTCACGTTATTTATGATTGTATCCTCATCACGATAGATAAGTGTCCAGTGCATCATTTCTTAGTAGCTATTAACGTGCTGTACGGAATTGGCTGACAAAAATTTAAATGATTCCGGTATTTAACATAGTCGTTTGAATGTTGAGATCACGTTATAAGTCAGCGATTGGCTCTTTCTGACACTATATGCCCCAGAAATGACAAGAAGGTGACACATTTGGCAGCCGTGCTCTGATTCATTGTTGGAGTCGTCTAAAGATGCTCCGAACGTCAGACAGAGGCATGGCATTTTTGTACAGCTTTAACAAAGCGGGCATGTAAAAAGCCTGAGGAAGTATGACAGCCCTCGTTTAGTTCGCCACAGTGAAAGAGTGTTATTGATTAATTGGTGAAATATCTTAGGACGTAGGTACATAAGAACAGAACTCATATTGGCTTGAGTCAGTTATCACTCTGCATTTCTGAGACAGAAGATAGTGTGAGAAATGAACTGGGAAGAGTATACAAAGGACAAATCCTACAGTAAAGGATTGTGTTGATTTGACAGTTTCTCCAATTATTTGTTCATTGCTTTATTCATGCATTCATTTAATTTTCTATGCATC
>NW_011889045.1:699102-700344 GCF_000151845.1 Pteropus vampyrus
AGGTACATAAGAACAGAACTCATATTGGCTTGAGTCAGTTATCACTCTGCATTTCTGAGACAGAAGATAGTGTGAGAAATGAACTGGGAAGAGTATACAAAGGACAAATCCTACAGTAAAGGATTGTGTTGATTTGACAGTTTCTCCAATTATTTGTTCATTGCTTTATTCATGCATTCATTTAATTTTCTATGCATCTATCCATCCATCATTCATCCATCCATCATCAGTCCACCCATCCATCCACTCATCCACCAGATCCTCACAGCATACTAACAGTGGTGGGAAGCCTTGGAGGGACCGCCCGGATGCTCCCTTTGAGAGCCTTCACGAACAGCAGATGTGTGTGTGTGTAAGTGTGAGTGAGTGAGTGTGAGTGTGTGAGTGTGAGTGTGTGCGAGAGTGTGCGTGCGTGTGAGTGTGTGAGTGTGTCCATGTGTGTGAATGTGTGAGTGTGAGTGTGTGTGAGTGTGTGATTGTGAGTGTGAGTGTGTCCGAGTGTGAGTGTGTCTGAGTGTGAGTGAGTGTGAGTGAGTCAGTGTGTGAGTGTGTGTGCGAGTGTGTGTGCATGTGTGTGAGTCAGTGTGTGTGAGTGTGTCTGAGCGTGAGTGTGAGTGTGAGTGTGGGTGAGTGTGTCTGAGCATGTGTGGTGCGAATGTGTGTGAGTGTGAGAGTGTGTGTGAATGTGTGAGATAGTGTGTGTGTGCGCGTGTGTGTGAGTGTGCCTGAGCGTGTGTGTGTGAGCGTGTGTGAGTGAGTGTGTGCGTGCGTGTGTGAGTCAGTGTGTGTGAGTGTGTGAGAGTGTGTGCACGCATGTGTGTGAATGTGTGTGTGCATGTGTGTGAGTGTGAGTGTGTGAGTGTGAGTGTGTGTGAGAGAGTGTGTGTGCACGCATGTGTGTGAATGTGTGTGTGTGCATGTGTGTGAGTGTGTGTGAGTGTGTGTCTGAGCGTGTGTGTGAGTGAGTGTGTGCGTGCGTGTGTGAGTCAGTGTGTGTGAGTGTGTGAGAGTGTGTGTGCACGCATGTGTGTGAATGTGTGTGTGTGCATGTGTGTGAGTGTGAGTGTGAGTGTGAGTGCATGTGTATGAGTGTGTGTGCGCGCGCGTGAGCGTGTGCGCCCTCCTGTAGTGACCACGGACTTATCCTAAAGGGGCAGCAGGAGCCCCTTCTCTGTGTTGCTTCCTCAGCACTGTCCATTTTTCTAGTTAAAAACACCCCTGAAGTATCATTCTTCCGGCGTT
>NW_011889045.1:701599-702902 GCF_000151845.1 Pteropus vampyrus
GAGCGTGTGCGCCCTCCTGTAGTGACCACGGACTTATCCTAAAGGGGCAGCAGGAGCCCCTTCTCTGTGTTGCTTCCTCAGCACTGTCCATTTTTCTAGTTAAAAACACCCCTGAAGTATCATTCTTCCGGCGTTTCCATCACCCCCGTCACCGAGCACATGAGCACCTTCTCTCTCTTCCTGCTCTCCTGTTTCTTCCTTGGGTACCGCCGCGTCTGCAGAGGCATCGCATCCCAGCCCCGACCTCCCAATTCCTTGACCTCCTCACACGGAATGAATGACCTCGCACTCAGCCATCCACTCCTAGGGCCCTGCTGTAGAACTTTCCATTGTTGTACTCGTAGCATAGCCGAGTCTCAGATCCACACGTCCCGCGTCCTCCGGTCCCCAGACCCGACGCAGTCCGCGCTGCCCCGGGGACGAAGCTCCCTCGCTCCTCTTGGTTTAAGGACACTTCTGGGCACTACCACAACCGCACTCCCGAGTTACAGGTCCTGGAAATGTGCGCTTAGTGATCGAGTAAATCTGGACTACCGCATGGCCCCTGGTATCAATTTAGGTTTTGGCGGGAGCGATGGCTAGGTAAAGGGGGAAATCACGAGACAGGTGATTAGCAATCACGGGAGGGTACGTACCCGATGTTCAGGATTGCATTTAGAAAAGATGCCAAAAGGCGAGGTCTCAGGGAGACTTTCTGGAGAAGTGATTTCTAGACTAGATCTTGATTCTGTTATTGTACAAACTCATATCGAGATTTTAGCCATTATGCAAATTATTTCCATTACAGAGACGTAGCACTTAAAATTTGATCTACACCAAAGAAAACAGTATTTCTTAACAGTGCTCGTTTCTTCTGTAAGGAAAATATGTAACTGCTTTTTAAAACAAATTTTACAATAATTGCAAATTAACTCCCGGAAACAGAACTTTCTTCCTGAGTCAACACAGCGCTGTCTTGTTAATAACTCTCTGCAATTATTGCATTTCCTATTTATAACACCAACTTCCGGTGTTTCGAGATGGGGTCCAACGCTACTTCCTTCATAAAAAGCTCATTTTGAAAGAAATATTAGCAATAACTGAGAAACACAAAGTAAAATATAAGCATTTCTAGCATTTGGAAGCTGTCACAAGCAGTCACCTCTCCTTGGCAGGCATGTGCAGTTAATAAAGATGCTATGTTCCTTGGACGACGCGATAAAAGTCTTTAATTTCTAACAATAATGGTGGTGATACTGTATTCCAGTAGCCTCCACTCCCTAAGTGGAGACCCACACGTGCCCATGTCCCCTTCCTGGCACCT
>NW_011889045.1:706402-708307 GCF_000151845.1 Pteropus vampyrus
GCGCTGTCTTGTTAATAACTCTCTGCAATTATTGCATTTCCTATTTATAACACCAACTTCCGGTGTTTCGAGATGGGGTCCAACGCTACTTCCTTCATAAAAAGCTCATTTTGAAAGAAATATTAGCAATAACTGAGAAACACAAAGTAAAATATAAGCATTTCTAGCATTTGGAAGCTGTCACAAGCAGTCACCTCTCCTTGGCAGGCATGTGCAGTTAATAAAGATGCTATGTTCCTTGGACGACACGATAAAAGTCTTTAATTTCTAACAATAATGGTGGTGATACTGTATTCCAGTAGCCTCCACTCCCTAAGTGGAGACCCACACGTGCCCATGTCCCCTTCCTGGCACCTCGGCCTGACCCTTCCACGCAGGCAGAGAGGCAGCTCTCCTAGGGTTCAGCCTTACCATGGTCTGAGGCCTGCAGACCTGACTACGGGTGCTTCCCCTCTGTCCTCACATAAACCAAGTTCTCTAGTTGATTTTTATCCAAATTACATTATTTGTCTTCAAAAGATATGCATAAGCATTTTCTGTGTTCATATCTTTCAGTTCTATTTGAAGTAGAATTCTTTTCTCCCCAAATCAAGGATGAAATAAAATATAGAAGTGACCAAAAGTATAATTTGGATCAAAATTATGTACTTTTTAAAAATATCTTCAGCATACTAGATTACAGTCAGAACGCACATTTTTGCTAAAGAATATCATTAACTTATGTGGCCCATTATGGTACAATCACATGAAAAATTACATCCTTCAGCTTTTCTTCTATTTCAGTAGAAAATTATCGGGTGACTCCTACAGGCCAGTGGCCGTGCTCTGTACACAAGCACACAGATGACCTCACGGCAGCTTATGGCCTGCTGAGAGGGACACAGGTGAATCACATCGGATCTGGAGAATACAGCACCTGTTAAAATTTCAGGTGCTCTTAAAACAGACATCAGTGTCATTTCTGATCATTTTTAAAGAGTTAATTCATTCATTTTTATGAAATTATATTATATGTAAAATTATACAAGTGGTTCCTTATTCAACCTTTCTGTATTTATTGAACCTTCCATTAAAAAAAAAAAGATATAAAAAAGGAACTAGAAAAAAACGCTTCCTCAAATTTCCCCGTACCTAACCTTACCGATTCAATCCCAATCAAAATGCCTATTTGATAAATAAAGCTTTGTGAAATGGGGTTATCACAGTTGTAGGGATTAATAATTAGATGCCCAGAGCTGTCTCGTCTAGGTTACAGAGTCTGTGCCACACCCCACCTGTGCCCACAGCGAGGAGTGTTTTCTCTATTTAGTTATAATTACTAACCGGAGCTCCCAGCACCACAAATGGCTGAGAGTTGCTTGTAGTTCAGCGGCTGGTCTTCGGTCATCAGCCGTACCACGCGCATGCAATCCTGTGACAGGAGGTGACAGAACCTCCTACCATCAGCGAGGGTATGGACACTGAGTTGTTCGGTTAGTGACGGTGGCTGCTGCCATACTCAACCCTAACCACGACATTGCTGCCAGCAACATCCAAGGAGACTTTAAAGTTGTTAAAGAGTGTAGAAGTTCCCCTTGAAATGTAATTCTTCCCATATTAACTAACCTGAAGTAGAGATTAGCTCTAAGAATCCAGCCACCGACATTCGTGTGATTTGCGCACATTGACAGCAAGCACTGATGTGGGCAGGGGGTCGACACCAAGCTCGAGTGATGAAAGCAGAATAGGACCCTATCCAGAATATTTATTATCTTTTAATCACAGAAATAGGGTGGATTTTAAATAGGAAGAATTCCAGTTGTCTACACTTATTAAAATAAGAAATAGCTGTTATTGTTTTTTTTGTGGAAGGAAATGCCTTTTTTTCCCTTAGATTCAATGAAGATCTTCAAATATGCAATAATA
>NW_011889045.1:708357-712118 GCF_000151845.1 Pteropus vampyrus
CAAGCACACAGATGACCTCACGGCAGCTTATGGCCTGCTGAGAGGGACACAGGTGAATCACATCGGATCTGGAGAATACAGCACCTGTTAAAATTTCAGGTGCTCTTAAAACAGACATCAGTGTCATTTCTGATCATTTTTAAAGAGTTAATTCATTCATTTTTATGAAATTATATTATATGTAAAATTATACAAGTGGTTCCTTATTCAACCTTTCTGTATTTATTGAACCTTCCATTAAAAAAAAAAAGATATAAAAAAGGAACTAGAAAAAAACGCTTCCTCAAATTTCCCCGTACCTAACCTTACCGATTCAATCCCAATCAAAATGCCTATTTGATAAATAAAGCTTTGTGAAATGGGGTTATCACAGTTGTAGGGATTAATAATTAGATGCCCAGAGCTGTCTCGTCTAGGTTACAGAGTCTGTGCCACACCCCACCTGTGCCCACAGCGAGGAGTGTTTTCTCTATTTAGTTATAATTACTAACCGGAGCTCCCAGCACCACAAATGGCTGAGAGTTGCTTGTAGTTCAGCGGCTGGTCTTCGGTCATCAGCCGTACCACGCGCATGCAATCCTGTGACAGGAGGTGACAGAACCTCCTACCATCAGCGAGGGTATGGACACTGAGTTGTTCGGTTAGTGACGGTGGCTGCTGCCATACTCAACCCTAACCACGACATTGCTGCCAGCAACATCCAAGGAGACTTTAAAGTTGTTAAAGAGTGTAGAAGTTCCCCTTGAAATGTAATTCTTCCCATATTAACTAACCTGAAGTAGAGATTAGCTCTAAGAATCCAGCCACCGACATTCGTGTGATTTGTGCACATTGACAGCAAGCACTGATGTGGGCAGGGGGTCGACACCGAGCTCGAGTGATGAAAGCAGAATAGGACCCTATCCAGAATATTTATTATCTTTTAATCACAGAAATAGGGTGGATTTTAAATAGGAAGAATTCCAGTTGTCTACACTTATTAAAATAAGAAATAGCTGTTATTGTTTTTTTTGTGGAAGGAAATGCCTTTTTTTCCCTTAGATTCAATGAAGATCTTCAAATATGCAATAATAACAGTTGTATATAACCCAAATCTTAAATCAATTAAGTTAGTCTTTCAAGTAGGTTGCATATACATCTGCAAGAAACATTCTAAGACAGTTTTTTTTTTTTTTAAATTTATTATGGCCTTCATTTTTACCTAAAGCATCCATGCAAGATGACCTAATGCTACATCGGCTCTAATTCTGGGGTTAAGAAAGCGAGGACATGCCTGAGACTAACCTCTAAGACCGACCGAGATGATAAATCTGTAGGGAGACATTGAAACTTACAACAGTGAAAAAGTCAACACGATTCAGATAGAACAGAGTGAGGGACAGGAATCTGCCACGAGCCTTGCAGTGAGGAGACAGGTTGTGGGTTGGTCACGTGTCCTTGGCAGGAATGAGAGACAGAGAGAGAGAGAGAGAGAGAGACACCGAGAGAGAGAGAGAGAGACCGAACGCAAAGATGGCTTAGGGGTCCTGGCAGGGAAAAGCCCAACCTTCGTAAGCTGGAACGGATGCCACGTCATTAACGAAAGAGCGGGAACTCAAACTGGAGTGGCACTCAGACTGGACTGGCACTACGGTCCGCTGATCTTTTTACACTAAGTTGGTCTATATGATAATCAATATATGGAATTTTTTAAAAATCTCATTGAGGAATTAGGTCAATGAATATAAAAGTGTATCCTTCTTAACCACACTTCCGTACTTTTCATTTGCATATGGTTACTTAAGAAAATGACACTCAACCATTTAAGCCCGGCACGGCCCACACAATGACCAGCGGAGCACGAACGGTCCAGGTTCTCTCACTTCCATGGATGCTGAAAAAGGACCACGAGCACTTGGCAGACGACGGCAACAATAATAATACATATCACTATTGGGTGGGGACTGACAGCTAAGTGATTTTTGCACAGTATTTATCATAACGACCCTCCTGGGTGTATAAAAATGATATCCATTTCAGAGAGCACTGAAGTTACACTCAGAGAAATCTGTGTGAGCTGCTAAGGGCAGCTGAGAAGTGGCAGCTACAGCGTACAAACCTCCATGGGCTCCGGGCCACCCCGTTCCTTCCCTGGGTGGAGCGGGAATAAGTGGAAACAGTTGGGGTGCTGGCCCACGTAGCAGAGGTGATTAGATGGTCACCAGTGGTTTGTCCTCCTACTGGGGAGGGGCTGCAGTCCTAGTATCTCTGGCTCCCTTGGGGTCACATGGCTGAGCTACGGCCAGCAGAACGTGGGTGCAAGTGACCAACCCCATCCCATATCGAACCCGCATGCCACTCCACCTTCTCTCTCGCCTAAGAGTCTACGGAACTAATTGGAAATCTCCCACGCGGATTTTATTTACCTCCGGGGTCACCTTGTACCTCTATGTAGAGGATATTGTAATGGGTATGGATTTGGATTTAGTCGTTGCTATTAATTTGCTGTACATTGTAAAGTCTAAATATACAGCTATCAATAGTAATATGAAGGAGTAGCCACCAATAAATAGTCCCATGTTTCAGAATTAAATTCAGCCGATCATCAATGCCTTTTCCTAAATTCAGTTAGATATAATATGCCAAACTTATATCCATTTCAGTATGTCTATTCTAACTAAACACAGTGGATTATAACTATTTCCTGATGTGCTTTTCATCCTAAGAAAAACAATTCTTTGGTTTACATTCAACATCCAATAGTATTTGTCAAATTAAATACCAGACATTACCATAAACTAAATGAGAAGTTAACAAAACCTTTCGCAGAAATGGGAGACGGGCATTTTCTTCCGCTCATAGAAAGACAGAAAGTGTAGACTAATCTGCTCTTTATGGAAATTCCTGCAGAACGGAAGTTGTTAGTTGCCTCAAATTTTGTAAGAAAAATCTCCCAACACTGAGCAGTGTAAATGTCCGAAAGAATATTTTCTCTTACTTTTAAGAAAAATGTCTCCCAACTACCAAAAATAGATTGTTAAGGAGGTCCTCTTAACAACAACAACAAAATTAATGCTTTGTGCAAATGTTTCCCAAGAAAATGTGCCTTTTACCTAAATGGAAACCGTGAGAACAACACAGAGAGAAGGAAAATATCAGAAGCGAAGGCAGGGGGTCCTTTTGGGGGATTCTACCGATTTTTAAAACTCAGTCTGTGCCTTGTCTCCTTCAACAGAGTGGACCCCTTATGCGAATTGCCCCTCAAGTGCGGAAGACGGCTTCAGCTTTCGCCTGCGCTTCCGTTTCATGCCCTGAAGTTCAAGGAAGCCACAGCCCACGGGTTCAAGGCCAGAGCAGGACCCGCGAGGGGTCTCGGAAATAAATGCGGCCGTAGCTCTCTTCACGGACTCTGATGCGTTTTCGCAGGCATTATCTCATTTGTTCTGAGCCTAGCGAATTGGTGGGACAAGTGTGACATTACGGAATAGGAAAAGGAGGTGGAGGGGAATTAAATGACGTTCTGTGGTCACACTGCTGATAAATCGGAGTATTAATTGCTGAACTCAGGTTCAAGTCTTTCCTCCGAGGGCTCCACATCTGCGAAGTGAAAGATCTCGCAATCGAACCTACACACTCTTCCCTGTAAAGGATGACTACCCCCCCCCCACCCCCATTAGGGCCTGCCGTGTCCCCGCAGGTGGAGAAAACACACATGTCCCTTTAACTCTGCCTCATGGGAAGCGAGTGGCCTGGATCGTCCACGTTTGGGCAAAACCGTGAGA
>NW_011889045.1:712168-712567 GCF_000151845.1 Pteropus vampyrus
GTCCCCGCAGGTGGAGAAAACACACATGTCCCTTTAACTCTGCCTCATGGGAAGCGAGTGGCCTGGATCGTCCACGTTTGGGCAAAACCGTGAGAGAGGCTGTGAGTTTCCAACCAGTGTGCCATCGCTTTCTTTGCCTGAAGAATCGCACGCCCCAGGTGCAAATGGCACACTCCAGGACAGGCAGTTTCCCCCCCCTCCCGGTTCTGGACGAGAAGCTTCGCGGTGCAAGAGTCAGGAGCAGCGTGGCAGCCTACGGGGCACGTGGGCGAGGGGGAGCGGCGTGGAAGTTTATTTCGCAGGTGGGGGGCCTCCTCAGAGCAAGCAACTGCACTCGAACGTTTTCATCTTTCCCTCCAAAATGACACTGGCCGCCAGGCATTCCCGAAGAAGCCAGGG
>NW_011889045.1:713842-717876 GCF_000151845.1 Pteropus vampyrus
GATAGCAAAAAGGAATTATTCAGATTTATTGTTGACTGTGTCTGGGTGTCACAGTCGTGCCTGTGCTCAGCAGACTCTGCCAGATACCCAATTTGTCCTCGAGGGTCTGTGCCAGAACCGAGCGAGGCGCCCCCACGGTGCTGTCCAGAACACTTAAGCAACACCCCTCGGCAGGGTCCGTGGCTGGCCACCGAGTCACACCCAACTCCTCCTAACTATGCCGATATGGACCTTGGCAATTACTCGGTGTGTGTGCATATAGTTATAGCTATAGGCACAGATATATAGATGTAGATACAGATGTATATACTAGGTATGCTTTGAATGACTGAAATGAGTATCGTATATCATTGGCATCACAATTTGCAAAAAAAAAAAAAAAAGCGAGAACACGTTCAAATACGCTCTGCACTTAAGACGACGATCGTAGGCGTGTTGATGTGACACAGTGGGCGAGGGCCCCACTAGCAACGTCGGCCCCGCAGAGCTCACCTCCGAGAGAGCACGTCCTTTCTGACAGACCTGGATCTCTCTCTCCAGAGAACCCAGATGGGGGTGCTCTGTGCTGGGATCTTGCGGGGAGTTCTGGTAGACGTCCTTACAGATTGAGAAAAACTGGATGAAGGTGAATGTGAGAATCTGACATCTGCTCTCAGCCGTTAGCGTCGGCGTGACAATCTGCTCCATATGGCAGTGCCTGTTTTGCATGACTAAGTCGGTCCCAGCACGAGGAAAAATCTGTGACCAAGAGGAAGCCGTCTCTACTGACTCAGGTGCTCACCTCAGGGAATGGAGGGGCATGAACGATGGCTGTCACCGACACGTTTGTCACCCCGAGTGCCCCTGGAAGCCGGGAGTCCTGCCAAAGTAACCTGCAGGTTGGGGATGGGGTCGCCCTGGATATGGATCAGTCTGTACCGGCCCAAGCCGGCCCTGGCTGTGACCTTTGCCCTAACTTCAGGCCCTGCGATCGATCCACTGAATCTATCCGGACGTCTGAACAGCTAAATTGTGCCTCAACAGCGGGCAAAAGAAACATCGCCATTACTGATGGGAGAGCTATTCCTTCACTAAACAGAAGGGAAACTCGAGATCTACCACCACAACCTGCTTTTAAAATGTTTCTCTCACAATTTTTTTAATACATAATTTTGCTCTATGGTCTGTAGAATGCATGAAAGTTGCTGTCCCCTCATCTCTGCGGCGGGGACTCCTAACCCTGGGAAGGACGCAGTGCCACCGCATGCAGCGAGCGTGTCATGGCTCCCGGGGCTGGCAGGTGGGTCCGATGGTGCCCACGCTGTCGCGTTTCTGCGGCCACGTCAGAGCACAGCCAGCTGAGGCCGGAGCGGCGACAGCTGGAACACCCCCAAGATTGAAGTTGGGGCGAGAAGCCACGCATTTGACCGGACGGAGGACGCGGAGAGAGGCCACCGCCGAGCCGGTGGACCAGCCCAGCTGTCCCAGAGCCCTGACGGTGACCTGCGGGGCTGGTGAGCCTGCCCCCCGTCGCTGGAAGGAGGTGGGCGTGCGCCCCAGCTCACTCTCACCAGTGAGCCCGCTAAAGCCACCCGCGCTCATCAGTCACACTGGCACCGAGCTCCAAGCACAGGACACGCAGCGAGCACTTGGCCCTCCACCCTGCCCGGCGTGGCCTGCGAGGCTAAGAGCCGGAGGGAGAAAACAAACTCCACGTGGTAATGAAAGTGAACCTCGGGTCACAGACTGGGGCTTAGGAATACGGCCCGTTGGAAATCGCTTCTGCCTGGACCGTGAGGAAAAGGTCAAGGAGGCAGGGAGGAGAGGGACAGCCGAGGCGCAGTGCCCCCGGCCCCCGGCCCCCGGCCCCGCTCGCCACCCGACGCTCAGCCCTGCGCCACTCTCAGGTCTGCGGGTGGCTGAGAACGAGGCCCGAGGAAGCGGCCGATGGCAGCGGCGCACTCAGCTGCTGAAACAGCTCAGCTCCCCAAGGAGCAGGCGGCCCTGGACGGCCCCGCGAAGCCCGCAAAGTGGAGGCAAATATGCCCTGAAAGTGACAATAAACCCTAATGTGTGTCGCGCTCTTGGACACCTTTCGTCTGGGAGTTTTTCTTGTCGATCTGATCTACCCTCCAGTGGTGCGTCCCGGAGTCCTAATAAAACTGGACGTCGTCAAAAGCAAACTGTACCACTCCCAAAAAACGTGGAAGGTTGCTTTTACAAATCCGGAAATAATACGCTTCGATTAAAAAGGAACTCACGTGAACCTCTCAGATCCTGAGCTTTCTCCCCATTATGTGAGTCTTGCCTCGTTTCATTGCAGGTAAATAGATCTTACGTAGAAAATGCATATGTGCTTGCAACTTGCTAAAACGCACGTTAAACTTGGTGATGTCGAAAATTAGACTATTTATACTTCGACCTTAGCATTTCCATTCCTTCGTACATTTCGTTATCCATCCACTGACCGATACGGATGGTCAGCTTACTGCGTTTCCAGCACCTTTTCCGGCCTGGGAAAACAGTGAGGGACACAGACGGGATCTGGGCATTCGAGAAGCCGAAATTCCAGTGGCAGCTGAGGTCGGGGATGGTGGATAAGAAGCAAATGGGTAAACGTGAAATAACTTCACTGGTGTTAAGCGAAAAATGCAAAATACAATATGTAAGACAAAAATATCTTTGGGGGACTATCGGGGGGCTGGGGGCCAGGGAGGGCGAGGATGGCCCTCCGTTCTGATTGACGGTGGTCAGGAAGGGCACCGCCACTGAGGTGGCAGGGGACCAGGAGTCTGATGAAAGACAGGGACTGACGCCCGTCCTTGTCACAGAAGGACGTCCCAGGCGAAGACTCCGAGAGGACGGTGTGCTTCGTGAGTTCGAAAGGAACAGCAGGGGGCCAGCACAGCCGGAAGGATGATAGAGGTGACACACAGTGGGACAGCAGCCTGGGGAGGCCGGAGGACTCTGCGGGGCAAGCGAGGGCTTCACCTTTCCTCCTCAGCAGGGGAGTTTCGTGACCCGACTTCGGGGGTCCGAGGGCCTCCCTGATGGACGCTGATCTGTGGGACGAACGGGCGGAAGCCAGGGCACGGCCAGGAGGCCACCACCGGGACCCGGCGAGGCAGCGTGGGGTAGCGGCGGAGGTCACGGAAGGAGGGCGCTTTCTAAACGTGTTTTGAACGCCGTCCAGGCGTGTTCGGGCTGCCACGACGAAGCGACACAGACCAGTGGCTGACAAACGACGGCCGGTCCTTTCTCCCAGTCTGGAGGCTGGAGGTCTGAGGTCAGCGCGGCATGTACGGGGACGAGGGCCCTCCCGCTGGCTTACAGATGGCCATCTTCTCCCGGTGACCTCCGGGAAGAAGGGAGCTCTGTGGGGCTTCTCTCATGGGGCGCTAATCCCATCACGACAGCCCCCCGCCCAGCGGCCCCCGCTCCCCACGCCATCGTATGTGGGGGGTAGGGTTTCAGACTATAAACGTGGGACACAAACCCTCAGACCGCAGCGAAGGCAGAGCTCACGTGATCTGTTGATGGACTGAACGTGGAAAGTCAAGAAAACGAGCTGTCATTTAGGGTGCTCAGGGGTCGAATTTCCAGAACGCGTGTCAGCGCCGTAATTAAAAACCGCTCCGGCACCCAGGCCGGGAACACTAGCGCCACCGATGCTGTTAAGAGCTAATTTATCTCCAGCCATCTCCGCGACACATTATCATTTATAAAACAAAGTCCTGAAGTCTCTTCCCCGGGGAGCGATGGACCTGTCCTCCAGGCGCGTATGAGGTAAGTAGGCTGCGAAGTGTTTTCCCTCGCATGTCGGCGTGTCTCCTGCTCAGGTGTGCTTTTGGGAGTTTGGGGAAAACCCAGTTCAGCGTGTGACATGCCTCATGACGATGCAGTCACACACGGGCTGCAGAAGGTGTGGTTCCTACACAGTTGGGGACCAGATCACGTTCGTGTGTTTTAATTGACCATTTAAAAATGTACCCCAGATTAAATAGGCTGAATCATATTTGATCGAGCTCTGAAAAAATGCTGTCCTATTTTTCCTC
>NW_011889045.1:719096-730545 GCF_000151845.1 Pteropus vampyrus
ACCGCCTCAGCTCCGCCTCAGATCACTGGGCGTTAGAGTCTCATAGGAGCACTGGTCCCTGGTGCCAAAAATGGTGGGGACCGCTGTTTTACAGGGCACAACTGGGTGTGCCTGAAACTCACTCCTGAGGCCATGAGATTGGCAATAAGTCCTGAGCATCAGGCACTGTTCTAAGCAAGTTGCATGCATTAATTCTTTAATCCTCCTAACTGCCCTTTGCAGAAAGGATCAGATCTATGTTCTTTTCATGAATGAGGATAAAAGGCCGAAGGGGTCAGGTGTCTTCCCCAGGGACAGACAGCTGAATTCAGAATTCAGGACCTAAGACAGCTGCTCTGGAATCCAGGCTGGAGCCACGTCGCCGTGTGCCGTGTGCCGTGTGCCGTACATTGATGATACCCCAGGAATGTAAGGTCCTACCGCTTTGTCATTCACGCCTTCCTCTCGCTTCGGTGAGTACATGGTGAGTGAATTACCTGTCGCTGAACTGAGAAATACAACTTTTCACACGGTTCTTCTTGCCTAAACTGCCAATTATGTAAATTACTTAATCTAATAATTCTCCCTATATTGCCTTCCACGAGAGTTTGGGAGGGCGTGCATACGTATGAAAAGTGCTTCTACGATTTCATTTTTAAAAATTTTTTTTACGATTTCATTTTTAAATCATTTTAGCTATATTTAATTGTCCATTAGAGTGATAATAATGAACTCCAATGCTGAAAATCACATTGGAGAAAATCTTATGTTTTTAAACTAACGACTCCACGCTTCCTCTGGAAAACAGCAATAGTTTCTCTCCTGAAAAGTAGCTTTTTGTCTGTGTCTAATTATAAAAAAAAACTTCAGATCAGTCAAAGGAGGCCATCGAGAATTACCCAGCGTCCTCTGCCCCGTGAGAAGATCACTGTTCATATTTGGTTATCCGTCCTCCCCGGCGTCTGCCCATAGATGGGCAGCATTTCTAGGGGAATGCGCCCACGGCTTCTCACTATGAAGGGAATGTCACTCTAGGTCCTATTTGCTGCCGTGTCGTGAGACCCCATTCACGTCACTACCGGGGACCTTGCTTGTTCCACAGACGGCACGGCAGCCCGCTCTGAGCTAGCCCCAGGACGCCTCCCCATGAACGTCCGGCGCATTCACGATGCTTTCATATTTTAAGCAGCACGCCAAAGAGCATCCCTGAACATCCATCTTTCCCAGTTGTTTACTTTTTTAAAAGAGTCTAGATCTGAAATTTGTGGGAGAAACTACATAAGTTTATTAAGACTTTTCGTGCATATTGTCAAGGCGCTTTCCGAAAAATGTTTACACTCCTCCACACCTCAATAAGAAACAACGGCATCTCACATTCATTCAAGATGCATGTCCACCCTGACCAAAGAAGTGACAGTTTCACGTTATTTGTGATTTTATTCCCTCACTGGTGTGTTACCTCTTCCAAATGTGACAAAATTACTTTTGCTTTGTGCAAATATTCTAATTTAATCCCAGTTTAAAATAGCAATTCCTCAGCAGGCATCAAAGCGCCTAACACATTTAATTTGCAGCTTAAATGTCAACTGGAAATCAGTTATTCATTTCGCTTTCTCAATAAATGACTTGTGAGCATAGTCCTGAATTTGGCGTAATTTGCCTTCTCCTTCTGCATGCTCAGTTCTGAAATAGTAACATTTTAATAATTTCATTAGAATGAGAAGAGCACCGTGATTCCCAGCTGTCAGTCAGAACACAGGTGGGAGGGGCTGGGCAGAGGGCCGGGGTCCCATCCTGGGAGCAGAGGCGGCGTCCCTCGTCCCTCACAGGAAATGGAGGGACAGTGAGCTCAAACGTAGAGCATTCCAGAAGGTGGGTGGAGGCTCACTGCCTCTTTGTTGTACCTTTTACCGGTACGGCCTGCCAGAGCAAACAGCAACAGGGGTGCTGTGGCCAGAATGTCTGTGCCCGCCCCAAACTCACATGTTGACTCTAACTCCCAATGAGATGGCGCTGGGACGCGGGGCCTTTGGGAGGTGATGAGGCCACGAGGGTGGAGCCCCCTGAATGGGATTCGAACCCTTATCGAAGGACGCCAGGGAGCTCCCTCGCCCCTTCTGCCCCCCGAGGACACGGGGGACCAGGAAACAGGGCCTCGCCGGGCACTCAGTCCCCGGGTGCCTTGACCCTGGACGCCCAGCCTCTGCAACTGTGGGAAACAAATTTCTGTCGCGTGAGCTGCCCGGTTTGGGCGCTTCCTTATGGCAGCCCCCACGGCCTGGGACAGGTAGGGACTGGCTTGTCCCTTCTTTGATGCAACTTGAGAGGCTAAACAATGACACAGCTGTGACTGAATCGGAGCCCTCGAGAATACGCGCTTGTGGCTTTCCGAACATGACAGGAGGTTTCGCGCGTTCCTCGGGGGGACCGGCTGGACGACGCGCAGGCCACCGACCTAACTTCAAAAGCGCTCCAGTGACGCTAAGCAGATGCCACTTGACATTCCATGGCCGGCCAGCTCGCGAGGGCTGGACACGTCACACACCAGGCAGGGTGACCTGTCGCTTGCCCAGGCTCCTGTCACACGTGCACCCCACACACGAGTCTACGCGGGAGCTTGTGTTTCGTGTACGAGAATGAGGACGCCGTTTCGTGTAACAGCGCCCTGCGGGCCAGGCGGAGAGCGGTCTGTGGGGTACGTGACAAAAACCGCTGTCGTTAATGAGATGGCGGTTGCGACAGGTACGTCGCCCGTTTTCTGAGTGTGCACTGCCGTAGACGAGAGACCGCGGCAGCCAAGGCCACCTCGTTATCACGTGTCACCTCGCGGTGGCACACGAGAACGGAGCGAGCAGCCAGGGTCAAGTTCGCCCTGCCGACAGACTGTGACCCTGCGTCTGCTGTCCGCGGGGACGAGCTGGCCGTGTCCTCGCAGCCAAGTGCGGCAGCAGAGGACACCAATGCACGGAGGACACCAATGTGCAGAGGACACAAATGCATGGAGGACATCTCTGCACGGAGGACACCAATGCGCGGAGGACACCAATGCACGGAGGACACCAATGCATGGAGGACACCAATGCATGGAGGACACCAATGCACGGAGGACGCCAATGCACGGAGGACACCAATGCATGGAGGACGCCAGCGCACGCTGAGGCTGCTCCCTCGCACGCCGGCCAGTCGTGTGACAGCTGCAGGCGCCCGCCTGTCACTCCCGGCATCTCTGCCGAGCGAGTCGACAACACCTAGTGAATTACACGCGACAGCGTCCGTCATCTGTCACGGGGCAGTGGCGAATCCTTCACACATGAAAACACAAGGGAGCCGCCGAGTACTGACCCGGCTCCTCGGCGACCCGCTCTCCGCCAGCACCGCAGAGGTGGCGGGCGTCTCGAAGGCAGAAGGCCGGTCTGACGTCGTAAACACCGCCCTCATCGCCACAGCTGTGCCTGTGACATAGCGTGACAGAGGGTTTCTTTAGCGTTTGGATTTTAGCATCCGGATCCTCATGGGAAATGAGGCGGGGAAGAAGCTCTCTTATTGTGTGTAAAATTGTGAATAAGAAACAGAGCGTAGATCTGACCGTTTACGGACAGACGGACGCGAGAGGCCGCACGGGCAGCGGGACCACGCGTTCCGCCAGCAAAGGAAGTTGGCTGCGGGGGGCACATCTCGTTTAGGAAGACGGGGGACACCGTGGGCAGCGAAGGACGTTGTGTGTTTAGGATGCAGACGGAGGCCAAGTTCGTTTCTTCGCATTTGAATCTGGGGCCCTAACAGGCTGCGCGCAAAGGTTAAAGCCTGGTAGAAAATCCTTTCTCGCAGGTGCCACCCCATGGTCAGTGCTGCAGCTCATTTAAGGGGGTGGGGGTGGGGGTGGGCAGCAAAGGCCCTGACCTGGAGGAGCAAACCCAGGACCTGGACCGGCCTTCACCACCTGCTTTCTGCTGGTGCCCAGCTCGTCTGAGAGACACATACAGGTGAGGACTTCGTAAGACAGTTCGTGGGAAAGAATCTAGAACTCAGAACACAGAAACCGCCAGCTGAAAGCAAGCTGAACGTGACTACACACACATGCACACACGCACGCACACACGCACACCCCAGACCCAGCTAATGGAGCCAATCCTTTCTTAAAATACTCAACAGAGCTGGAAAGATTATGTTTCTCTCTTAGGAGAATATTTTAAAAAAACAATATACCTATAGCATTTATGATACAGTAATCTTACTAACGGATCAAATCTTTTGCTTCTTTAAAAAAAAAATACCAAGTCTTACCTGGAAAGCGAATCCTTAACCTTTTATTTAAAGAAAAATTGTCCACCAACCTCAGATAACTTTCTAATCTCTTACTAATTTATCTGAAAAACAATCCTATTTGTAGCAAAAAAATATTTTCCCCTGAAAATTCGAATTGCCAGACTGTAAGGACGCCACATACTTTCAGATAAGAAAAATTTCTTACTTGCCTCAGATTCACAGACCCATGTAATCTATTAGTGCCCCAAAACTCTGCGACATCGTAATAAATGGGGCACAATGAAGGGGAAAAGCAATTACCTATTTCAAATCTATAATTAGCTCAAAGAGAGACACGAAAGCGAGTGTGTGTGTGTACACAGCATGGGCACACGCACACACTCATCGCTGAACCGACAGAAGTCAACGCATCGCTAAGTCGTCTCTTCCCATGGGTTTAAACACCGCGCCCCAGGTCTGAAAGCCTCTCGAATCGAAAGGCGCACAGAGGGGCTTATTCACTGCCCTGGGCAACGTCCGCCAGTTCCTTAGAAACGCAGACCAGTTGCCCGACGTGCTAGATCACGGCAACTTCGCTGTTCAGAAATATCCAGTTCTTAATTATAAAACTGTCAAAATGGTAAAGGGTCGCCTAAAATATCCAGACAGTTATTCAAAGCCCGACAAAGACTCGAGAACCCGCTTTAGGTCTTCACGTTATGAGGACAGAAATTTAACCCAAATCAGGGGAAGCCAGACGCCCACAAGTCCTTGGCAAGTGAACAAGTCTTAGGATTGTAAGGCTTTACTTCCCTGCATCATCTGGCGTGCCCAAACTAATTCATTAATTAGTCTACAAAACAGTCGTTATTGCAGTGCTAAGAACACGAAGCCAGTGCCATTTCCACGTTTCACACGTGACTGTTTTCATCTTGTTCCCGATCACATACTAACCATCCTCTTTCGGTTATATCACTGTTTTAAAAGGACTTTTTTAACTGCATCAGATGAATGCGTCGTTTCTAATCATTTGCTTGTACGTCACGCCTTGAGAAACTGACACTGAGGATCTAGCCTGAGATGTGTTCGAATCGTGATGTGAAAAACCATATCACTCTTTGGGTTAGAACATTCCTGAAACAATCTTGGAACGGAAGAAGGGCGATTCTGCCCCACGATCCGGAGCAGCCCAAGGCCAAACAGCATAGAGGCCATCCAAAAAAGGGGTCTCTCCTGACCGGTAAAAGTGACTCTCAAGACAACACTCCAAAAATGTCTTGTTTCTCACTAAAGTTTCCCATTTTACATATGAGTATGCAGTGGTTTGAAAAGCAAGGCGAAGCCTGACCCACCGCCTGAGGCCACCCTCAGTTTTCAAGCGAATTCTTTGTCCAGGAAAAGAACGTAGAAGATGCCCACTGCCCCCTTCCTCTGACGCCTCCGTCACGTGGCAGTGACTTGCAGAGGCAGAGGCTGGCCCGCGATGCTCAGTGCAGCTCAAGTACCCTGGCTATTTAATTTTTATGCAAAAATATAATTATTTTAAGCTGGTTATAAACCAGTCTCTCGAGTGCACTTTCTGTATGGAAGACGCTAAACTATAGCAATAAGATTTTCTCATTCCTACAAGTCAGCGAAATATGGTTTTTGATCATGTGGCATTTTCATATGTAATATTCAGTAGACTATAGTTCAAAAACAAACAAACAAACAAACAATCGAAGTGTCAGAAACAGGGTCAAGCACCTGATGAGAAGCTGCGGCGAACGCCCCATAATCTCCTAGGTGGCTGACGGTGAATTAAATTTACTTTACGGGCATTTTGATTCATCTGTCATTTACCAAGTGGTGTTTTCCTACAATATTAGCACAAACGCTCGTCGACTTCATTGTTTTGAGAAACCAAAGGAAAAAGGTTAAAGACAAGAAATTCATTTAGTCTTTTGAGCTGGTTCATTCTTTTTTTTCCTGACATTTTATTGACTTTTAAATTACAGTTTGTTTTAATCTTATGTTGGATATTACTAATACAAAAGGCCTAACTAATAGCCGACAGCAAATTTATTCAAAGCAGTATTATTTTTATTTTACCTGATATATTCCTCAACATTCTACAGATGATTTCTTATAGGTTTCTAATTTTTTTATTAGTTGACTGTAGTTTAGGCTCGTTATTTCAGAAATAGATTTATGACTCTGTTTTTTAAATTTTTTGAAACATGTTTAAAAACTCTTACAGAAACTAAGACGAGTGGTATTTTTCATCGCCATCTGCTCCTTTGCCGTTTTGATTTACTCGAGCTACTGTTCACACTTCTACACAAATAGATGGATAAAGAAGACATAAGTAAAACGTTTTAAGAGCTGTTATTTTCTTTAACGTCTTTCCTTTGATAAAGTCTAGAAATTGACAGAGCTCTAACCAAAAACGATTCAGACACACTAGAAGCCGGAGCTGGTTCCAAAATCATTTACTAGTGCCAGAAGAACGCCATGTCCCTAACTAAACAGTAAAGGAAGGAGACAGACCTTACCCTAAAGCAAATCCCTCTCATGGACGCAGAGCACCAATGTCCTGTGTCTAAGGCCCTGGGTCTCTAACTCGATTCTGCTTCTCCCAGAGCCACCGAGAGCCCCTCGCTGTCCACAGCCCACTTCACGTGTGACCGCCCTGAGCCACGCAGTAGAAATGAGCTCATTGCTGCCTCGGCCACCGTGTGACCTGCCCCGGAAGTGCTCTTTCCCAGATTGCCACGTGGCTAATTTCCTACTGTTGAGGTTTCAGCCCAAAGGGCACCCCTCAGGGACCTGCCCTCGATCCCTGAAGCTATCTCCGCCCCCTCCCCCTGATTCATTTCCTTCTTGGCACCCACCATTACTGGAAACTGTGTTCCTTGCTTGCACATTTTAAACATTTTTGTCTACCTCCAACTTGAGACTGTCCATCTCAGATGAAGAGCTATTGTCTCTTCTGGTTGGTCACTGTCCCCTAGCACCCAGACCAAGGCCTGGGGAACTGGTCACGCTCGGTCAACACGTGTTCATTGAATTTAAAAAAATATGGCACTGATCTTTTAAAATATTTGCAATTTGGTGGCTTCTTATGTCAATAAGGTTTCACCTGGTCAGGTTGTCTTTGGGTGGCTTTAAGACCTATGTCCTTCAGAGTGTACATGCTGATGACCAGATCACCACCAAGTCTGGTTGGACTCGATTTTGCACAAACTGCCAAGTTGTCAAGCGCCACATGAGCGGTGCCTAACCTCTAAAACCAAAACACAAAAGCAAAACCCAGGAGACTGCTCATAGGCTCTCTTCCGTGTGACCAACGAGCTGTTCCCTTCTGGAAAGACCGATATGAAAGAACGCGAGCCCAGCCCTCGTAAATATCCTTCCCTGGTTCTCTCTTCTGGGACGCTGCTAGGACCCAGGAGTAGAGTGATCTTAAGAAGCAAGAGGTTCAGCGACCTCGGCTTTGCTTGGTCAGCAGGTTTTGTCAGGTGGTCTGTAATGAAGCGTTCTAAAATGCAGACCCGCTATGGAGGACTTCGGCAGAAGAGTGCTCAGAGCTAAAGCTATTACTGAGCTAAAGCTTAATTTTTATTCTGTTGGGGAAGCAAGTAAAAATCTGAGAATAAGATTTTCTTCAACTCTGTACATTTCCCACTTCTTCTTAACTCTTATATTCAACAGAAGCAGGTTTTTTTTGTTGTTTTTTTGTTGTTGTTTGCTTGTTTGTTTGTCTTTTTCTGGTGCTTCCTAGCCAGCAGTGTTGCCTTGGGAAGCAGTTCAATTATTTGTTGGATACTTATCAGGCATGACTTTAGCTGGACTAGTAGACCCAAAATGCTGTTTTTGGACCACCTTTTTTGTATTCAAAACTGGGAGGAAATGTTGTCACTAGCTTTCTGGTATCATGGAAAAGCCCTAAATATATTTCTGACTTCTCTTCTCAGAGAAAAGATAACTGAATCTTCTACACTAACTTACAGTGCATCGATGACATTTAAAATATAAGAGCATGTGTGATGAAATAGATATTGTGGGCTGGAATAAGGTCCCCGCAAAAGAAACTCCCAGAACAAATTCATATTTTATTTCTAGCTGGCATGGCGCTGGGTTTAGTAATATTGGAAGGAGATTAAAATAATACAGTTCTGTTTCTAAATGGATTTACCTACTTACCTCTCTGCTCAGGCATTTTTTCCCCACAGGGATGGCAAACAAATATTAAATGATAAATTACCTTGTTGAATTTCACTAGTCTTCTGTTCTGAATTTAACTCATATAAAAGAAAACAATAGTTTTCCCCTTAGTTTTTTGGAGAGGAAGGGTAGAATATCTTTATTATCAGTTTTCAAAAGACTAATTACTGATCTGTTTTTTTACTGAGATATATTTGCTTTAATGCTGTTGAATATATTTAAATAATAAAATGAATGCTACATTGTATGTTCCAAATGAACATAATTTCAGTTAATCACTCAGCGATTGGCAATATTTAGCATCGAGTTTGATTTTCAATTTTGGGTGAACGTTTGTTTTCCTCCCATGAAATAATTAATTTGGCAGTTAGGGTGTGGGACAGTCGGCGTGGAGAAAAGCCCACTGAACTAGATAATCACCAGCCACGTCTTTTAGTTACATCACAGTCCAAAGTCGACGCTAAATTCCGAAGTATCTCGCACTGTCAATCAAAGCACGTGTGATCTGTCCAGATACAGCCGGTCATACTTGCCGCTCTCTCCCTACGTGGACTCCGTGTTCTCTGCACATGGATTAAGTTACAGAGATGTGTTAGTTAAAAAAAAAAAGTCTCGAGATGGCTGTTCTCCTGCCTGAATGGCATGTCTTCTGTCTCTTCTCAAGAAGAGGTTTTGGAAAACCAGGCAGATTCCAATAATCTTGGGGTACACATAACATGATTATTTGGTGTGGTACACGTCTTGTTAGGGATTAAAAAACTTCATAATAAAACAGTTATTAGCTTCATTATCTTGTGACAAATAACAACAACATAAATGTTAATAGTGTGCCAGTAAGATAAAATTACTAAATCATAGTAGAATAGACTAGAGAATTTGCATAGACTGCTAAAAGTGGCATATTATATGTTCATAAACATTTATTTCACATACACATTTTGTTGAATTATAATCATTATGGGTGAATTAAGTCTTTATTAATTGAATAAAAAGTATTGCTATTCACTGTATTATATTATTAGTCATAAGACTAGAAGTTTTTCCTTTTGTAATAGTAGATCTATAGAGACCTATCTCAATTATGTTTGGTGTGCAGAAAGTAGTCATTTTAGACAGTATCCAAAAACTACTGAATAAAATTAAATGTATGAATGACAAATACTCTATATAAATATATATTCTGTTTCAAAAAATATAGGAGATTGTATATGTATACATACATATGTTTTTTACATATGTACACACATATATATAAAATATTCATATTTATTTATTTACTTTGAGAAAGTTAAGTGACTTGCCCAAAGTCTAACATTTAGTAAATAGTCATGGGTGATGCTTTCTTCTATTTAATTATGGAAAGCTACCCCAAGCTGAAAAAAAAGACACACAAAGCATGTTTCAATGATTATAAACTGATAAAAATCATGCAGAGTGTGTTCTTTGACTGCAATAGAGTCAAATCAGAAATCAACATCGATACAATTGCTGTGAACCCCAAATATTTGAGTTTGAGTGGCAGTCTTCCTAATCATTCGTATGTCGAAGATGAAAGCATAAGAGAAAATATAGGACATATTTTAAACTAAATTACTATGAAAAGTGTGGCACACAGATAAAATAGTGTTTGGAAGGGAGCTTATATCTCTATTTATCATGTAAAAGAAGAAAGAGCTAAATCAGTGACCTTATAATCTACCATAAATTGCTAGGGGAAAAAACAAAGAGCAGAATAAACCAAAATAATAAAAGGAGAAATTAATGAAATAAAAAAAGATAATTGGGAATATAATACAGGCAGTATTTGGTCTTTGAAAAATCAAGAAAATTGGCAAAGCCTTAACTAGAAAAAAAAAAAAGGAAAGAGAATACAAATCACCATATCAAAAATGAAAAATGAGTTATCACCACAGATCCTATAGCTCTTAAGAGGATTTAAAATAATACTATTAATAACTTTTTATTAAAACATTTGATAAAGGAGATTGATTGAATAAACATCTTGAAAATGTAATTTACCAAAATTGACTCCAGAAGAAATAGAAAATCTGAATAGCACTAAATCAAGAAAATAAATTGAATTTATTTTAAATATTCACAAAGGAAAGTCTAGACAGATATTTCTCTGATGGAATATGTTATGCGAACTTTTTCAGAAACAGGGAAAGGAACATTCGCCACTCCTCTGCTTGATTTTTTTTTGAGATTCCCCTACCCTTACAGCAAACCCCAGAAAAGATTATCAAAAAAAAGAAAAAAAAATTACAAACCAAGATCACTCATGTGTATATACACACAAATTCTTAATAAAATACAACAAGGTGAACTCAAAATATATAAAATGATAATATCTTATAACCAAGTAGACTTTATCCTTGAATGGGAGTTTGGGTTAACATTTAAAAAATAATCAATGTAATTGACCGTATTAATAGAGAAAAAAAGTTACCATCATTTAAATTGATGCAGAAAAACCATGTGACAAAATTCAACAGCTATTCATAATAAAACCCTCAGCAAAGTAGTAATACAGAACCATCCCAGTCTTATAAAGGACATTTATGAAAAATCTACATGTCAGCCAAGTTCCAGTCATGAGACAGAAACCCCAGTAATTTCAACAGGGGAAAGTTAATATAAAGACTAATTAATTTCCAAGCAGCATTTCTTGCAGGAATTTTTTTGGATGAGCATCATTTGGCATCAGTAGGTAGAAAAATATGAATTTGTTTTCATATGTACACACTTCTACTTCTTATTACCCTGAATTAGTTTGAGTCTTTAACAACCATCATCTGAACTATAACATTCCAGAAGTTACCTTACTGAATCTTTTTATTGTGCGATAAAAAGAATCATCAGAGAATTAACTACAAAGAAAATGATAAAACACAGAAGATTTCAGAAGCACGAGAACAGCAGACATAGGGAGCCGCCATCCTCTGCAAGGCTGAGACAGAGGAAGGAACGGAGAGCACCCCGCCCCCGCCCCGAGCTTGAATTCACAACTTGCTGGGGA